>NW_015175005.1:0-7240 GCF_001447785.1 Gekko japonicus | reverse complement strand
CCTGTGAATGTGGGGGTATATGATACGTGGTGGTCCAAACCTTATTTTGGGGTTCAGAGCTTTCCAACTCACTCTCTCTAGTGTTTCTGAATGACTACACGAATAAGTAACGAATAAGGAATGAATAAGGAAGTGCGAATAAGGAACCAACTTCAGCCTCCTCTTCCAGCTTCAGTCTTCACCCTCTGGTCAGCCCTCCCTCCCTCCCTCTCTCCCTCTTTATAGTACAGGCTTTTGTTGGTCGCCCATTTGGGGGCCAGGTAGGAATTTTTCACCCTTTCTGAAATTGGCTCTACGGGGGTGGGGGTGTTTACCTACCTTGTACTGGGGCAGTGGATTGGGAAATTGGCTTGGGTGCGGCCATGTTAAGCTTGTGACTTTAGCATTTGGTGGGGTTTTATTCAGTTACTGGTTGTGATCTGGTGAGCACTGGCTGACACCCTTTTAGATGCTAGAGGTCATGTGAGTACAGTTCAGGGGCCTTGCAGTCCTGGGCGGGGAAAGCAGACTGCTTATGGGAACTCCAGGGATAGATCCTCCCTTTGAGCCTTCCAACTTGGGGGTCGGTGTTCCTGGAGGTTATCTGGTAGCTGCGCTGGCCGGGCGAAAGCCATAGCCTGTTGGCTCCCGCTCGGGTCTGGGGGCTCGACCGGTTTCAGATGGTGAGGGATGGGTCTTTGGACCCATGGCCTTGACCATTCCGCTTTGCATTTAGCCCTTGCCGTTGTTGCAATTGTTCTCAATAGTTAATCAAGTGGCCCACTGTCTCGTCATTCTGGCTACGGGGGCAATTACCACCAGAATGGAAAACATCATAAGCCGTAACATCAAAAGATCCAACAGCGATACAGCTACACTGAAGGCATGTCACAGCTGCCATTATATTTCATGTTATCATACCCTGTCCCCAGTCAGTCTTGAGAATCATGTGCCAAGGGTCTAAGAATTCTTGATTAACAACTGCTCCCCACCACTACCCAGAAGTACAATTCCAAGTGTTCTCTGGACAGAAGGAATGGTTGTTCACATATTTACAACTATGTTGTAAATAACTCCTGGGCGTTTTATGCTGAAAACCAGGCAGCCAGCTTCCTTGCTTTCATACCTTTGATTGCATCATCAGACCCTGTGTCCATCTCAAGAGTATTATTTTGTCATTCTTTCCTTCTGTGATTCCTCTTTAACAAAAACAGCTTTAATACAAACACGGGATTTGGGAGCCCAAATACATTCCCATGAGAACTCAAAATGCTTTGTTTAAAAAAAACACACAAAAAACTGGTCACATTCACTGCAGTTTTGGCACTCTTTTTTTGGAAAACTGGACCACCCAAACTCTCCAGAGTTCTCTCATTGGATGTATGTTGCAGCTCTTGATGCCTCCCACAGTTCGGGAAACTAGACAATGCAAAGTAATCAATTCTCAATTCTGGCCAGCTAGTCTAAAGCCAGATAAGAAATTGTTTTTTTTTTTAATGCTTTTGCTAAACTGATCTCTTTTTCACAGGCTTCTCCTGCTGCAGATGAGGAATTAATTCGTGTCACCCCCCTGCATGCCAATTCTCCCCACCAGTTCTTATCCCCAACCTAATCTTTGCCATTTCATGAAGAGGCCCACCTACCTGAGGCCTTTTCATGGTCCCACTTCTTAACTCTCCCAACCATTTCAGCCAGTTGTCTCGGAAATTTAACTGACAGAACTAAATTCATATTTGTCTCCTTCCCCACCAAACCCTAATAGGAGAAACAGTGAAGTATATTTGTGGTCAGCAACTGACAAATTTGAGTTCCACATCTGGCATCTCATGAGGGCTGCTGCGGGTCTCATTATGTGCAAGGGGACGACAATTCCCAAAGGTCCTCCCTTGAAAGAATTTCCATACGCGTATCTTTGGAACGGAATAACTGTAACAGTAATGCAGCTGCACGGGAGGCATTTCATGAACATTCGTCTCCTAGTTGACTGTAAAGCTGGTTCTGTCTTTGTCCTCTACATGGTGTATTATATCTCTTACTGTAGTGCCAAAGGAGTGGCCAATACTTTGGCATCTTGATTTAGGAGGGTGATGGGCCTGTATGATGCCGAGTATGTAGCATCTTTGCCAGGTTTCAAAACTACACACTGGTTTCTTGCTATGTTTTTGGATGAATGCCCTCTCCTAATACATTGTTAAACAATGTTGTCCAATCAGTTAGCAAACTCTTTCAGAACTGTCTGTAAAGTTCACTGGCAAACCCAACCATTCTAGAATCAATGAAACTGGGCAGGAAAGATGGTGCTGGGGAACCATCATGGTCTGTCTTTTGCTGTCTTCCCAGTCTAATCCACTTAGTCTCCCCCAGCTAACACTGGGGGAAAGCCAGGAAAGAATCTCCTACTCAAGCTTGCTTATATATATAAAAAAGTCATGATATTGCATAGATCATGGGAGGAGGGACTTATGCAAATCCCATTTGAAGTATGTGGGCCAAGAAATGCTCAAAAGGAACATGAACATTTAGGAAGCTCACTTCTACTCCTTGGTAAGAGCTAGAGCCTTCCTGCCAAACTAAGCATTCTTTTTTCTATTGCATCATGAAATCAGTTATATTTTTCATATTTTTATGGGTGACAACTCTGAGAGGTAAGTATATGGTCTATAGGAATTTTAGAACCATTGGTTTAGCCACACCTCCAATTGTATGATGGTCTGGATTCATTGCAATATTTTCTTTTTCCAAGGGGCCTTTTCAGATATTCAGCTCACATCATCAGGGCCAGGAACACTGAGACCTGGAGAGAATCTCAATCTGGTCTGTAAAGTGTCAGGATTCTTGATCACTATGCAGTATTATTACTGGTTCTGGATCCGTCAGCCTCCTGGGAAAGGTCTGGAATGGGTTGCAGAAATATACCCCTATGACGGGAGCAAGTGGTACAGCTCTTCTCTCCAAAGTCGCATCACCATTTCTGCAGACGGCTCCAGGAACCAGTTCTCCCTCCAGCTGAGCTCCATGACAGCTGCTGACTCTGCTGTGTATTATTGTGTCAGAGAAACACAGTGTGGAAAGGTCTATTGGATGTGCGTCAAAAAAAGAGGAACATTCACTTCTTATTGTATCTCACATTTCCAAGCACTAAGTGTAGTGGTGGAGAAAAAAGACACTTTACATACAGCAAGGGATGCTTTGCCAAAATGGTCCCATGATCCCGTCAGTGTTCACGCAAAAAATTCACCACATCATGCACACAAAAATCTTAAGTGTTCTCTTGCCAGAGTTTATGTGGGTGGAAGTGTTGCAAGTCCGGCTTCCATATTGAACCCTTATCCTGCCTCTCCCCTGCACAAAAAATTTACCAATTTATTTATCAAAATGTTTATACTCTATTTTTCCTTTGGTTTAGGCTATAAAGTACTCCCAACAATCACAGGGCGCACTGTTCAAACAAGTATTAGCTGCAATTTTTATATGCGCTGTCATGGCAAAAGGCGGGAACAAATTTAACCTGGTAATTTTTGCTCTAATTTTTAAAGATATCCAAATAGCTGAGGCCTGCCCATTTTAAATACTTTCTGCAGCCACAGAATTTCATTGGCTCTCTTATATTTTGCTTCTGAATGACATCTGGGCAGCAATGCAGACTGAACTGAGACCCTTTATGCACACACAGCTTATTTCTGATTTTCACTGAAGTCAAGGTGGTCGGACTTTACTTCGAATGCTGTGCCTGCAGTCTGAACCTTCTTTCCCCTTCCAGTTTTCCATTGGGAACCGAGGAGTATATGTTCTGCAAAGCAATGAGAAAACCCAGATAGTGTTGTGGGGTTGGTCTCTCCTGATTGGTCAGTTTCACACTGGGTGTGTCTTTTGAAATAGGAAATTCTTTGAGCTGAGTTTACAGAGGGGTTCCCATTAGTGGTGCCCCCCCCCCAAAAAAAAATCAGTGTACAAGCTCCACCATTGGTTAGGTTTTCCATCTGTGCGATTTTGGGTTTTTTAGAGGGTTTAATCTAGCATTAGGTGTTTAATGCTAATCTGGGATGGTTGGCGAAAAAATCATTGGCAGGGAATGCTTTAAACGTCTGTTGAGAGGTGGCTTGTGTGTGTGCATGCAGTTAAAAGTTTTAAAAGATGCCCAGGAGGAGACACTGACCACGGCGAGAGAGGCAGTGAGGAGGCTTCTGTATGGCAGCTTGGTGGAGGAGGTTTGGGGGGGGGGAGTCAATGTTTCACAGTCTGAGCTCCCCTGCCCAGTGTTATTTGGCAGTGAGATGACAGGCAAAGGGAGGAAGCCAGATGTTTAGATGTACCAGGAGGGGAAAAAACACAAGCTGCTGCTGCCTCAGAGCAGGTTCCACAGTATCATCCTCATGTTTGAAATGTTTGTAATCAGAGTCAATTTACAAGAAAATAATTTCTTCCCCAAAATGAACTTGCCCGATTGGGAAATCAAACCAACAACCTTGCAGTTAATAGCACTGCATTCCAACCAACTGAGTTAACTGGCCATTCCTGCAAACAAGTCAGACCAAGGCAATTACATTCCTTATCTCCTGTTTCAAAAGGCATGTCCACTGCAAAACTGACCAATAAGGTAAATAAGTAAATTATTCGTTGATGTGGCCATTAGGTCATAACAGCTCAACAAAATCTCCACAGCATACAATCAGAACAAGATTAAAACCGTCCATTATGGCAAAATAAATATTTCAAAGTTATAACATACATATATAAGGTTAATAAGACTTATATGCAAAGTCCTAAAATATAAAACCTATAATTTAGCTAAAATTCTAATAGATATACCCACGGTTAATTTCTTCCTTATGTTTATTGAAAGAAAAATAAAAACAGCCACTTTATGAGTAACCTCTGGGATAACATCAGCTAGGAAAAAATTTAAACCTTCCACCAGCAAGCCGGATAAATCAATAAGGACCAATAAGGAGAGACCAACTGGCCTCTCAGGGAAGGGCAGAGGAAACGTCTGAAGGAATGTGTATGCTTTAAATTATCTTAGGCTTGCATGCGAACTGGGGGGTGGGGGACACCAGAAAAGCAGTTTGAGAAAACATGGGGAAACAGTAGACTGAAAGCGGGCTCAGTGCTGAAGCAAGAAAATTAATGCAGAAGGAAAAGCAAAATGATATTGGAATGTGCAGTGGGAGGGGGAATGCAGAAGGGGGAAAGCCCCAACAGTGATACACAGTGAAAGTGAGGGGAATGGACTTGAATAAAGGGCCTGAGCAGAACTGAACTGCTGAAAACCAGACTATCAATTGCCCTGCTTCCAAGCCTTTGATTAGACCACCAGTCCCATTTCAAGAATATGCACACACGCACACACTCTCTCTCACACACACAGTGTAATCAGCTTGGAATGTCAGTGAGAAAAAGAACTAGAAATACACTAAATAAACAATTAAATGACTGCACCCACTTTGAACACTGACCTGTGCTGCCATATGACACCTCCCCTCTCCAAACTTCACCCTCTCTCAGATATGTCCCCATCCTCCAGAAATTTCCCAGACAAGAGTCTACAACCCTGTCCAGCAGAGGGCAGCACATAGTTAAACTGAAACATTCATGTGCCAGAAGACAAAGCCATTTTGTTGGTGTAAGAATTCAATGAACATAAGTCTCTCACAAAAACCATTGCATAGTGCAACACAAAGGAAGTTATGTTTGTTTTATGATTGTGGTCAGATGCTCTTAAGGACCTCTTCTTTGGGAAGGATTTTACCCATCTCCAAATAATTGAAGTGGACCCAGTTCTGCGACAAGCAAGTGTAGAGAAATCAAGGGAAGGAAATACCGGTGTGAAGTAGGTATTAAGGGCCTATTTCTTATCTGTTCTCAAAACAACGATAAGAACAGTATTAGCAAGCAAAATGGCAGAAAGAGACATTCATTATACACCCATCTTTGTTAAGAGGGCCAAAGAGATTTAACTAATTTAAGGAAGCAAACGATATATCCATTACTAACAGATAGAGGGTCAATTTCACAAGATGTCAGGAGACCCATTTTCAGGGTTCTCACAGTGGTGTTGTAAAGGTGATAGTTACAGACTCGGATCTGGGATGCCCAAGTTCAGATAAGGGTTCCTTCCTTCACGCTGAGAAATTCTTGGATGTTTGGGGGTGAAGCCTGGGTAGGGTTGCCAGACCCCCGGTCAGGGGCTACAATCTGCCACTGGCCAGTGAGGGAAGGCCCACCCCTGAACAGCTCCTACCATGTCAATGTCATCAGTGTAATGACGTCACCAGAAAGTGACACATCACACCCTAGCATTTGGCCTGAAACTCTAACACCCTCTGTTAATATACCGTTCAACAAAGTTTTCACATCAGGTATAAAAATTAACTGGGAAACCCATTCATCAGTGTCTCCCTTAGTGAACACTGGGAGAAAGCCAGGAGCAAATCTCCTACTCAAGCCTGCTTCTAAAAAATGTCATTATATTGCATAGATCAAAAAGAGGTGGGGTTCATGCAAATCCCATTTGAAGTCCGTGGGGTCAAGATGAGATCAAAAGGAACCTGAACATTCAGGAAGCTCACTTCTGTTCCTAGGCCAGAGCTTCATCCTTCCTTGCCAAACAAAGCACTCTTTTTTCAATTAGATCATGACATTAATTATACAATTTTTATTTTTCTTGGTGACTACTCTGAGAGGTAAGTATTAGCTCTGTGGGAATTTTAGAACCATTGGTTTAGCTACACCTCCAATTGTATGATGGTCTAGATTCATTGCAATGTTCTCTTTTTCCAAGGGGCTGTTTCAGACATTCAGCTCACATCTTCGGGACCAGGAACACTGAGACCCGGCGAGAATCTCAATCTGGTCTGTCAAGTGACAGGATTCTCCATCAGTACACGGTATTATGCTTGGAACTGGATCCGTCAGCCTCCTGGGAAAGGTCTGGAATGGGTTGCACACATATACCTCTATGATGGGGGCAAATATTATGCCTCATCTCTCCAAAGTCGTGCCACCATTTCTGCAGACAGCTCCACAGACCGGTTCTCCCTCCAGCTGAACTCAGTGACAGCTGTTGACTCTGCTGTGTATTATTGTGCCCGAGACACACAGTGAGAGAAGGTCTATTGGACGTACCTCAAAAAAAGAGGAACATATTATTCAAACAAAAATCTTAAAAATTCTTTTGCCACAGTTGATATAGGTGAAAGACAGCATTGCCCTTCACTACCACACCACTGAAAAAAATCTTGCCAATTTATTAATTAAAATA
>NW_015175004.1:54174-59704 GCF_001447785.1 Gekko japonicus | reverse complement strand
AAGGCATCAGGCATCAGGAATCTTTCGACTTCAAGAAACATTAAAAGCTGGAATCCAACACCTGCAGACGAAAGACTGAGAGGGGCCGTGGCTCAGTGGTACAGCATCTGCTTTGCATGCAGAAGTTCCCAGGTTCAGTCCCCGGCAACTCCAGTTAAAAGGATCAGGTGGGGGGAGGGTGATGTGAAAGACCTCGACCTGAGACCATGGAAGGCTTCTGCCAGCCTAATACTGACCTTGAGGGACCAATGGTCTGATTCAGTGGAAGGTAGCTACATATGTTCATGCAATTCTAACTCTTCAGGATCCCAGCACTCATTCCAACCTCCCCATTCTCCTGCATGTGTGCAGGAGGGCTTGGTTAATCCCAGAGACCTCCTCAACCCCACTTTTTATTGAGTGAGTGAGTAGATCCAGTTGTTGGACTTACTTATTTAAGGACAAATTCCAAAGACGACGAGGAGGAGGAGATTGGATTTATACCCCGCCCTTCACTACCCAAAGGAGTCTCAGAGCGGCTTACAATCTCCTTTCCCTTCCCCTCCCCACAACAGACACCCTGCGAGGTAGGTGGGGCTGAGAGAGCTCTCCCGAGAACTGCTTGTGAGAGAACAGCTCTGAGAGAACTTGTGACTGACCCAAGTTCACACCAGCAGCTGCATGTGGAGGAGTGGGGAATCAAACCCGGTTCTCCCAGATCAGAGTCCAGCTCCTAACCACTACACCAAACTGTCTGTCTTGAAAGGCATCAGGCATCAGGAATCTTCCAACGCCAAATCTCTTGACTTTTCCCACAACCAAATCTATCTAGGGTTGCCAGTCTCCCGTCTGACCACCGGCAGGGAATGGGGAGGTAGGGTTGCCAGATCCAGGTTGGGAAACTCCTGGAGATTTTGGGATGGAGACTGGGGAGGAGAGGGACCTCAGTGGGGTACAGTGCCATAGAGCCCACCCTCGAAAGCATCCCTTTTCTCCAGGGGGACTGATCTCCGTAGTCTGGATATAAACTGTAATTCTGGGGGATCCCCAGGTCCCACCTGGAGAGTGGCATCCCTAAATCCACCTCTTGTTGTTCTCGGAACCTGCTGGAGGGGAGACAAGAGCTACCGCCCCAAGCAGCTGCGAAGGAGCAATTGGTTCCCCTGGGGGTTTTTTCAACATGCCCAGAGGGCCACGTTTATTCCGATGCGGTGAATTCAAAACACACAAGTGTGACCTCATGAGTGCTCCATTAACCCCCAACCACAGAGGAACTCAGAAGGAGCCTTCAGATTTTTTTTTCCCCGTCCTGCTTTTCCTCCTCTTAGTTCAGCTCTGCTGTAATTTCTCCACACTCGACTGAGTTCCTTTGATCGCTTCCTGTTTACTCTCTGTGTTTTCCCCCCATTGTTTAATTATTAGCTTTGTACATCTGTACGTGCCTGCAATGATAGATGATGGTATTAGGGGAATGTGATGGCTACCCTTGTACAGACACTCAGCTAGCGACGCGATGAATAATGTGAAACAGTTTGCTGGATCCGAGAGGAGGCAAAGATTATACTGGGGTTGGAGGGATAGCGGCCTCCAGGTGTGAACCTGGGGATCCTGCAGATTTACAGCTCATCTCTGGACTAGCAAATGGTCCACAAATGGTCCTTCATCAGACCTTTGGCTCTCAAAAGTGTGCAGCCTGGAAACAGAGTTGCCCGGCCCTCCCTGGCCATCAGAAACCCAAACAACAACCGGCTAGAGCATCAAAGGCCAAAGGCAGTTTGGTGCGTGGACTCTAATCTGGGAGAACCGGGCTTGATTCCCCACTCCTCCACTTGCACCTGCTGGATGACCTTGGGCAAGCTGTAGTTCTGATAAGAGCTCTTCTTGAAAAAGAGCCGTTTCTGTCAAGAGCTCTCTCAGCCCCACCTGCCTCACAGGGTGTCTGTTGTGGGGAGGGGAAGGGAAAAGGAGTTTGTAAGCCGCTCTGAGACACCTTTGGGTAGGGAAGGGCGGGTATAAGTCCAATCTCTTCTTCTTCTTCTTTTACCTCACAGGGTGCCTGTTGTGGGGAGGGGAAGGGAAAGGAGATTGTAAGCAGCTCTGAGACACCTTTGGGTAGTGAAGGGCGGGGTATAAATCCAGTCTCTTCTTCTTCTTCTTTTACCTCACAGGGTGCCTGTTGTGGGGAGGAGAAGGGAAAGGAGTTTGTAGGCCGCTCTGAGACACCTTTGGATAGTGAAGGGCGGGGTATAAATCCAATCTCTTCTTCTTCTTCTTTTACCTCACAGGGTGCCTGTTGTGGGGAGGAGAAGGGAAAGGAGTTTGTAGGCCGCTCTGAGACACCTTTGGATAGTGAAGGGCGGGGTATAAATCCAATCTCTTCTTCTTCTTCTTTTACCTCACAGGGTGCCTGTTGTGGGGAGGAGAAGGGAAAGGAGTTTGTAGGCCGCTCTGAGACACCTTTGGATAGTGAAGGGCGGGGTATAAATCCAATCTCCTCCTCCTCCTCCAGCTCCTCCCCCTCCTCCCCCTCTTCTTCTTCTAACAAGCCATCAGATGCCAAGTATGTAGGACAGGGGGCCCCAATCTTTTTGAGTCTGTGGCCACCTCTAGAATTCAGGAACAGGGTGGTGAATGCAACCACAAAATGGCTTCCACAGGAGGCGGAGTGGGGTTTCCAGGTCCCCCCTGGCCACTAGCAGAGGAAAGGGAGGTAGGGTTGCCATATCCAAGTTGGGAAACTCCTGGAGATTTGGGAATGGAGCCTGGGGCGAACAGGGACCTTAGTGGGGCGCAATGCCTTAGAGTCCTCCCTCCAAAGCTTCCATCTTCTCCAGGGGAACTGATCTCTGTAGTCTGGGGATGGGCTGTCATTCCAGGGGATCCCCAGGTCCCACCTGGAGGCTGGCACCCCTACTGGAGATCTTGTTGGTCTTTAAGAAACTACCGACTCAAGTCTTGCTTGTGTGCTGCAGGCCAATGCAGCTGGTGATGGTGGAAAGTGCCATCAAGTCGCAGCCAACTTATGGAAACCCTGTAGGGTTTTCAAGGCAAAAGATGTTCAGAGGTGGTTTGCCATTGCCTGCCTCGGCATAGCGACCCTGGACTTTCCTGGAGGTCTCCCTTCCAAGTACTAACCAGGGTCACCCCTGCTTAGCTTCCAAGATCTGACAAGATTGGGCTAGCCTGGACTACCCAGGTCAGGGCCAATCCAGCTACGACGGAGGAGGAGGAGGAGGAGGAGGAGGAGGAGGAGGAGGCTTCAAAAGGGAATTAGATAAACATATGGAGCAGAGGTCCATCAGTGGCTATTAGCCACAAGGTATAGATAGGGACTCTGGGGCAAGTGATGCTCTGTCTTCTTGGTGCTTGGGGGGGGGGTCAACAGTGGGAGGGCTTCTATTGTCCTGGCCCCACTGGTGGACCTCCTGATGGCACTGGTATTTCTGGCCACTGTGTGACACAGAGTGTTGGACTGGATGGGCCTTTAACCTAATCCAACATTGGCGTCTCTTATGTTCTTATGTTCTTATAAGGAGGAGGAGACTGGATTTATACCCCGCCCTTCACTCGGAGTCTCAGAGTGACTTACAATCTCCTTTCCCTTCCGCTCCCCACAACAGACACCCTGTGAGTTAGGTGGGGCTGAGAGAGCTTTCCGGAGAACTGCCCTTGAGGGAACAGCTCTGAAAGGACTTGTGACTGACTCAGGGTCACCCAGCAGGTGCATGTGGAGAAGTGGGGAATCAAACCCCGTTCTCCCAGGGTAGAGTCCGCGCTCCTAACCACTACACCAAACTTGCTTTATCTGAAAACAACTTACAGTTAAAGCAAAGAATGTCTTTCGCGAGGCATTACCCACAGCACAAGACTTCTTTTCTTCGTCTTTCCCCCTGCAGTCCTCGTTGCACCTATTTTCAACCCTGTGCAATTGTGGAACTTCGCACATTTCTAAATGTCATTCATTATTTCTCCTGAGCATGAGTCAGAGGAATTTTAAATGAGCGACAGCAACCGCCCTCGACCAGCGCCAGCTAAAACGGCTCCTAAAAAGCCCATAGCTCTATTGACTGCTGTTTTGGCTTGGTTTTCCCTTTCAACAGTTTCACCAGGGAGCATCATTTGTAGATAAGATCATGAGGGTCCAGTTTCTAATCTGTCAGTTACGTCCTTCCCGGGTACCCGTATAGTCCTTCCAGATCAATTCGGAGCCCCGCAGCCACGGACAGACAGTGTGTCTTGCGAACAAAGCATATTTCTGTTGTTGAAGTATTCCTTTCTCTGCCGTATAATGCTCTCTTCTCATTCCGTCTACTTGTTTATGACATTAATGTTTTAAATGTTGGGGAACAGGGCTCCGCAAACGATCTCTCCGTGATCAACAACTGCCACTTCATTTCAGAGCGAAACCAGAAAAGCAAAGGGAGGGAGGGAATATCACGGACATGCAATACTCGGAAGCCATTTACATCAATTTTATGGCATTGTCCAAGCCATTTTTCTGACATATTAAGTGCCATAAAACAAAGACAGACGATTACCGGACGTGGCTACAACGTAAAGAAGGCACAAGGGATGTGACATTCAAGCGACAATTTACGGCCATAAAGAGGGCCGGTGGACAGTTGTCCAAATGTCAGCTCAATGAATATACTGCTTCTCCCATATTTCTTACATTTTAGGAGCGTCCTCATCCATTACAGCAATAGGACAAAAAAAAAGTCTGTAATTACCAGCATACCATTATGGATTTGTCACTTTTTTTTTCTGTGGGAGGGGAAAGACAAGGATTGTTTTCCCAAATGGCACCTGGGTTTTGGCCACTGTGTGACACAGAATGTCAGACTGGATGGGCCGTTGGCCTGATCCAACATGGCTTCTCTTACGTTCTTATGCATAACCTTTGAAACTACCTTATACTGGGTAAGATCGTTGACCTATCGAGGTCAATAGTGGCTACTCTGACAGGCAGGGGAGATGTTTTTCATGCTACATCCTACCTGAACCTTTTAACGGGAGATGCTGGTAACTGAACATGGAACCTTCTGTATGCAATAGGAACGCTACAACTGAGCCACAGCCCCTCCCCTTAACAAAAACACATAAAGTTGCCTTATACATGGGCAATCTTTGAAAGACGTAGAACAGGGGTGGCCAAACTTCAGCTTGGGTCTTTCATACAGTCTAATTTAATGTTAATAAAAAGCAAATTTGCACGTTTTTTCAATAAAAACGTGTGTGTGATATTGGTTCATGTCTTGTGGCTCTCAAACATCTGACATTTATTCTGTGTGGCTGTTACGTTAAGCCAGTTTGGCCACCCCTGACATAGAACAAAATTGATCGTGAAAATACCTAGAAGTTGTTGGATATTGGCCCCGGTCACACGGGAGGTTTTGCCCCGCAAGAGGGACGGATTGGGGGCACATCACACGGTAACATCTGGGAAGTGGAGCGCACCCATCCCTGATCCGTCCTTTCCGGGCAAAACCGTGCATCAGCCCCCCCCCCAGAAAAGAGTACTACCTACCTGAAACCCCGCAGCAAGCGCGCC
>NW_015175004.1:53598-54029 GCF_001447785.1 Gekko japonicus | reverse complement strand
CATCTGATTGTGCCGGGAAGCAACTACGCAGGGGCTCGGGGGATCTGTTTGCTCCCGCCGCCGCACGTCTCTTTTGGTGCGGCTCAAAAAAGCCTCGCTTTGGCCGTGCCTTTTTCCCTCCATGTGACAGGGGCCATTGTAACTCTACATGCAAGAGGATCTGTGAGGGAAAGGGTTAAGAGCAGGGGGGGTTTCTGGGGGAACGTAACAGAGTTCCGGAACCTCTTCGACAAAATTCTTTTTTCAAATGTTAAAAAGTTCATGAGTTTTCAGCATATGGATTGAAATCTTCATTTCCCTCTTGAGAGTTCTGGCATCTCTTTTACAAAAAAAAAAACACCCTGGTTAAGAGAATTCTCTCTCTCTCTCTCTCTCTCTCTCTCTCTCTCTCTCTCTCTCTCTCTCTCTCTCTCTCTGGGGTACACTTGGCA
>NW_015175004.1:53111-53296 GCF_001447785.1 Gekko japonicus | reverse complement strand
CTCATAGGGGAGAGGAGAATGATGCCCTTTCCCTAGGCAGAGGTTGTGGGGGGGGGGGTTGTAAAACTTAAGACAGACAGGCAGATAAAGGTTGGCTGATGGTTGCCAGGAAAGGACATAGGGTTGCCAACTCCAGGTTGGACTTCCAGGATATTTTTGGGATGAAGCCTGCTGAGGGTGGGGTC
>NW_015175004.1:52186-52316 GCF_001447785.1 Gekko japonicus | reverse complement strand
ACCTGAATAAAACTTGGTCTTAAAGGTTCCACTGGACTGTTTTGGATTGCTAGCTGGAGTTGGGGGACGCACACATCTGCCCTCACACAAATCTGTGCAGAAAGAGAAAGAGGGAAGGAAAGAAGGAGGG
>NW_015175004.1:45331-51991 GCF_001447785.1 Gekko japonicus | reverse complement strand
GATTAGAGTCCACGCACTTAACCACTACACCAAACTGGTGAGAGAAGGAGAGAAGGAACAGGGGGCAGGGCTTGTTGCAAGTGCCCACCCCCTGGGCTTTTTACTGCCGGAGCTCCGCTCATGTGCGCTCCTGCAGGAAATGACCTCTGGTTATTCTTGTGGATTGTAAACTGACCTCTGCCACCTGGAGATCAGTTGTAGTCAACAGGATATCTCCCGTGGGCTTGTTGCAAGTGCCCACCCCCTGGGCTTTTTACTGCCGGAGCTCCGCTCATGTGCGCTCCTGCAGGAAATGACCTCTGGTTATTCTTGTGGATTGTAAACTGACCTCTGCCACCTGGAGATCAGTTGTAGTCAACAGGATATCTCCAGCCAGCAGCTGGAGCATTGGACTGAAGTATACACAACAGGCAGAAAAATTATGCCTTCAGTGCATAACAATCCACTTTCAAAATATAGATAAGAATGTAACCTCACGATTCCACTTCTTGGCTTTAGACCTGTGTATCCACCAAGTCAAACACACAACTCCCCCCCCCTCCCGGCTGTGTACCGTGGCCCTCTAGGAGAGACAATTGAGCTCCCTGCGTGTGCCCCCTTCTGAGGACTACAAAATGAAGACGATTGTCTACTAGCCATGATTCAAAGCAGGAGAGCCTTCAGTCAGCCTCATGGGTCAAAAGTTGCAGAAGCCAATCTAATTGCTAATGTGAGAAGGGTCAGTCTCCATTCTCAAGATGAAGAGCACTCATTTGGCCAGCTCCGAGGACATGCGAACAGCACCTCTAGAGATTTACGGGGGCCCACGCTTTGACTTCTCTGTCAACGGGCTGAAACAAGGCTTGATGGGGTCTGCTTCAAAAAGACACTTTCGAGACCTCAAATTCCTCCTGCTGCCTTGTGTCCCTTCCACATTTTTTCACCATCTCTCAAGGGGCTAAAATGGGTTAGATTGAGAGGAAGGTGGAGTGGAAATTGGCGGAAGGAACATTAACAGTGTGAGATAGGCAGATGACAGCGCATTACTGGCAGAAAGCAGTGAAGACGCGAAACCACTCCTGATGAAGGAAGGAGGAGGAGGAGGAGGAGGAGAATTAGATTTATACCCCACCCTTCATCCAGAGTCTCAGACCAGCTTACAATCCCCTTCCTCTCCCCACAACACACACCCTGTGAGGTAGGTGGGGCTGAGAGAGCTTTAGCTGCTCTTGAGGAAAACAGCTCTGAGAGAACTGTGACTGACCCAAGGTCACCCAGCTGGCTGCATGTGGAGAAGTTGGGAATCAAACCCGGTTCTCCAGAATGGAGTCCACTGCTCTTAAGCACTGCACCAAACTGGCACTGCACCAAACTGCTTTGGCAGAAAGTGACAAAGCATCGAGAAAACAAAAGCAATGACTACAGGGAAATTATACGACTTTAAGGTTGATGAAGAAGAAATTGAAATTGTTCGAGAGGGTCTATTCCTTGGCTCCATCATCAACCAAAAGAGAGACGGCAACCAGTGTTCCCTCTAAGCTGAGTGAGTGTGAGCTAGCTCACAGTTTTTTAGCCTCCAGCTCACACATTTTTGTCTCTGCTCAGGAAGGAGGGCTCCAGAGCAAACTGATTTGTGCAGCAGCCAAATCGCTCGCTCACAGCTTTGATGCCGGCAGCTCACAAAGTAGAATTTTTGCTCACAAGACTCCGCAGCTTAGAGGGAGCAACCAAGAAACCAGAAGGAGATTGAGACCCAGGAAGGGCAGCCACAAAGGAGCTAGGAAAGATTCCTAAGTGGAAGGATGCATCGCTGGCGACCAAGATCAAATTAATTCATGCCATAGTATTCCCCATTGCTATGTATGAGTGTGAAAGCTGAACAATGAAGAAAGCGGACTCGTTTGAAATGTGGTGCTGGAGGGGAGTTTTACAGATCCCATGGACCGCCAGAAAGACAAGTCAGTGGGTTCTAGATCAAATCAAGCCTGAACTCTCCCTAGAAACTCCAACGACCAGAATGCAGCTATTGTCCTTTGGTCACATTACGAGAAGACAAGATTCACTGGAAAAGACAATAATGCACAAAAACAGCTGAAGGCGGCAGAAAAAGAAGAAGACCCAACATGAGATGGATGGACTCAATCCAGGAAGCCACCGGCCCTCCGTTTGCAAGACCTGAGAACGCTGCTAACAATAGGATGTTTTGGAGGTCATTAATTCACAGGGTCACCATAAGTCGGAAGCAACTTGTCAGCACATGAAACATACACACGAACACTTGAGATGCTTCCAGAGACTCCCTTCCATCTTCTGTTACATTTAATATATTCCTTTTTCTCCCTCTCTCCCCTGGGAAGCCTCTTTCATTATCGTAGGCAGCGAGAGCGGTAGAGATGGGGTCCTTTTACCAACCATCTCATCAGGCAGCAGATGGCCGGATGGTCGCTCCATGCCCGTAAAAAAAACAAGATATTTCTAGCATCACAAGGAAGTGTGGTGGATAAGTCTGTCTCCAGAAGAGACGGTTTTCTTCTTAATAGCTCCCGATCCCTGAATGGTTTGCAATAATGTACCTTTTGTAGGAAAAAGTTAAGGGAGAGTGGGTTAGAATGTGTTTCTCTAACGTTTGGGACCTGAGAAGAAATCCAAGCCAGAAGTTGTTAATGTTTATCTGGCCCTAATTAAGAGCAGACACCCAAATAATTAATACATCAGGTGCACGTGTTTTCTTTTTAATTCTCCTTGTTCCAATGGCTGATTTAAATAGGCCTTGAGGAATAATTATGGACCTTTCAGGAGCATTCAACATGTTCTACAGCAAAGTGAATCACATGCTCCCTGCATTGTTTAAAATGTTTTACTTTGACAACTTGAAGAGAGTTATTTGGAATAAAGCCTGGGAGGAAAACCAAAACTTTTTTGCATTGATTCAGGGTACGGGATGCAAATTTGGGGCAGTAGGGCTGCTGACATCACTACGACACTTCCAGGTACAATCCAGAAGTGACAATGGGTAGCTCTAGGAATCACCGGAAACTCTATGGCAAAAACCACAGAGTTTCTGGCAATTCCTAGAGCTACCCAGTGTCACTTCTGGTTTGCCAGCCCTACTGCCCCAAATTTGCATCCCGTTCAGTTTGCATACCGAAGTGATATACCAGCACAGAGGCTAACACCATTTTTTTAGATTTCTCCTGCCACCACTTGGAGCTGAAGCAGGTTCCTAGAGCTACCCAGTGTCACTTCTGGTTTGCATACAGAAGTGATATACCAGCACAGAGGTTAACACCATTTTTTTAGGTTTCTCCTGCCACCACTTGGAGCAGAAGCAGGCAAAAGATGTAGCAACCATATGAAGTGCCTCTGGGTATAATGGTTTGTTAAAAGTCAATTTTCTTGTTAGAATATACAAGATCTGCTGTGTGCATGAAGCAAGAAGCATAAGAATATAATACAGGAGGCATCAGAGGGGTTCAGTGACTAGCATAGTCATATTAAGGACTTCCAGGTATTTTCAGATTATCTCCTCCTTTCTCCTGATTGGCTCTCTGAGCTTCCTTTGTGTTGTTGTTCCTCCTGCAGCAGTTAGGTTAGACAGTTAAGGCTCTCTCTCTTCTATGTTCTATAACTGCTGAGTTACAACTGATAATAAAGCTCAAGAGGACGCATCAACCTGGACTGAATCAAGACCCCAGTTTCCTGTCTCATTACCGACGATGAATTCTCCATGCCTGGTACTGGAGACTGGCAACCCTCAGGGAAGGGCAAGGCTGGGACAGGGCAGGGAATGAACCAGGATTGGTGTCGGGGCCCAAGTGAAGCCTCCTGAAATCTGGGTCCCCATTAGGTCTACCAACCTCCAAGCAGAGGCTGGACAAATCCTGCCATTTCAACTGCTCTCCAGGCAACAGAGATCAAATCACCTGGAGAAAACGGCCACTTTGGAAGGTGGACTCTATGGTATTATACCCCCATGGAAGTCCCTCCCCTCCCCAAACTCCACCCTCCTCAGTCTCCACCCTCAGAATCTCCAGGTATTTCTCAACCTGGAGCTGGCAACCCTACTCACCACAGGTGCATTCTCAGGTGAGGCCAGACCAGTTCCCTGACAGGTGGGAACATCCTGTGGGAAAGGTCTGGCCAGACATGCATTCGGTGAGCCAGGGATGGATAATGGCCTCAACTGTGTTATGGGGGGGTGAAGGAATCCTGTGGGGGATGTGGGGAACTGACTGGGCCCCAGCCAGGCACCAGAGCGAAGCCAGGAGGGCGAGGTTGGATGTTAGGACGTGCCTTAGAAGCACCTGTGTGGGTGGCTGTCAGGGGAAAACAAGCTCGATACTCTGTAATCAGGGTCAGGAAGAGCTAACCACAGCCTCCGACTTAGCAAATAAAAGATCTTGCAATGGTTGAGTTGCCAACTCTGGGGTAGAAAATACTGGAAGATTGGGGGGGTGGAGCCTGAGGAGGGTGGGGTTTAAGGAGGGGAGGGACCTCAGCAGGGTGAAATGCCATGTAGTCCACCAATCAAAGCAGCCATTTTCTCCAGGGGAAGAGACCTCTATCATCTGGAGACCATAGAACCATAGAGTCACAGAGTAGGAAGGGTCCATAGAGGCCATCTACTCCAACCCCCTGCTCAATGCAGGATCAGCCTAGAGCATCCCTGACAAGTGTTTGTCCAGCTGCTGCTTAAAGACGGCCAGTGAGGAGGAGCTCACCACCTCCCTAGGCAGCTGACTCCACCGTTGCACAACTCTGACTGTCAAAAAGCTTTCCCTCAGATCCAGGCGGTACCTTCCCACCCTTAATTGAAACCCATTATTGCAAGTCTAAGTGACTCCTCTAAGTGACAGCCCTTCAAATACTTCAACAAAGCAATCCTGTTCCCCCCCCCACCTCTTCTTCTCCAGACTAAACATTCCCAAGTCCCTTAGCCTTTCCTCAAAGGGCTTGGTCTCCAGGGCCCCACTCTTCCTCGCCACTCTCCTCTGTCCACCCACTCCATTCTGGGAGCTCTCCAGCCATCACCTGGAGGTTGGCACCCTTATGCAATGGTGTCTGTGTAAGCGCACGTCTTTCTTTGTTCTCAACCCTTACCTAGTCTGCTGTGCCAACCAGGTGGGTCATTAGAATCCAGGACCCATGGCAGCTATAGAGACCAGATCCTGACGGAAAATAAAACTTTTCTCCTCACTTTTATAGATGTTTTAAGAGATCAGCCTTCCATCAGAACGTCATGAACAAGAAAGCCTCTTCTAACCTCATACTAGAGATGACAGACTTATAGAACTCCTGGCAAGCCTTTGGAGGCATAGCAGAATTCTGTGTAAAACAAATAGGATTATTTGTTTGTTATCCGTCAAGCAAAAAAAGCTGAATTGTTTGCTTTTGTGGGCTTCTTCCTGTGGGTTATTTTGAAGAATCTACATCAAATAATCCACAATGGGTGTTAACTTTGACAAGTCTGGGTGACTGGATGATGGAAGAAAACGAAAAAAAAACAAAAACAAAACCAAAAACCCACCTCATATTACTTTGCATATAATTTCTGAATTATTCATCCAAATTATATTTGTAATAGATTTGTCCTCAGACAGATCTGAACATAATGCCCACAGCCTGTGCCTCAGGAGACGCTTATATTTCCATGCCATTCATTACTTTCCTGAGGTAAAAAAAATGCTAGCAAATCACTATTACTGCCCTAAGGTCATGTATTATACAGAATTTACCTCCGTTATTAGAAGTCAATTGTACTCTTCGTATGAGTTCATGACTATAAAAGATTTAAGAAGATTGAAAAGCAGAGAGCTCTTTTGAGGGGAGATATTTATTACGCGGGAGATATTTATCAGTAAAAAGGAACGGAAAAGCATGTAGATGTAACACATTCCCCCTATAACGAATATAGTTCATGAAAATATCCTGGGAAGTCACTCACAACTGGAGTTGCGATATCTCGATGAGTGTCTCTCTGTGTGTGTTTAAAGTGCCGTCAAGTCACAGCCAATGTTCCCTCTAAGCTGTGGAGTCTTGTGAGCAAAAATTCTACTTTGTGAGCTACGGGCATGAAAGTTGTGAGCAAACAATTTGGCTACTGCATACATTAGTTTGCTCTGGAGCCCCATCCTTCCTGAGCTAAGACAAAAATGTGTGAGCTGGAGGCTAAAGAACTGTGAGCTAGCTCACACTAACTCAGCTTAGAGGGAACACTGGTCACAGCCAACCCCAGCAAAAGGGCTTTCAAGGCAAGTGAGAAACAGAGGTGGTTTGCCATTGCCTTTGCCTTCCTCTGCAGAGTCTTCCTTGGTGGTCTCCCTTTCCAAGTACTGACCCTGCATAGCTTTCAAGATCTGACAAGATTGGGCAACACCGTGCTGCCTTCCCTCCCTCAATGAGCATACTAAAGGCGTTTGAAAGGGCTCGAAAGGGCAGGTCACAGTGGTAGAGCATATGCTTTGCACTCAGAAGGGGCAGGATCAATCCATGGCATGTCCAGTTAAAGGGGTCAAATAGTAGGTGATGGAAAAGAGTCCCTGGAGAGTCACTGCCCTTGATAAACCAATGGCCAGACTCAGTAAAAGGCAGCTTCATGTGGTTATGTGTGCCCTGAAAACACTTAAGCATTTTTAACATCTTGGCGAATGCTCTGGAAAAACAGAAGGGTCTATAAGGTTC
>NW_015175004.1:41776-45297 GCF_001447785.1 Gekko japonicus | reverse complement strand
TTGCCTAGCAACAGTGACATCACCAATATTCACTCACATGCACTTGTACCAATCCTGAGAGCCACAATACTGTCAAGAACAGAATTCCCTAGGGTGGCTTCCAACTTCCAAGCCAGCAACATCAAACCCAAAATATATCAGTTCCAATCATTTTAGACAGACAGGTATCTTTTGAAACATCCATCATTATTCAAACAAAAAGCTGGGACCAGGGCTTTTTTTTCTGGGGGAATGCGCTGGAACGGACTTCCGGAACCTCTTTGACAAAATTCTTTTTTAAAATGTCTAAAAGTTCATGGGTTTTCAGTATACAGATCAAAAACTTCAGTTCCATCTTGAGAGTTCTGGCACCATTTTTTCAAAACAACAACAACTGGAGATTAGAGTCCACACACTTAACCACGACACCAAACTGGCCGTAAAAACCGGACTACCAGCTTCTCCACCCGCCGAAAGAGCTCTTACCAGTCAAAGACTTAATTCACAAATGTTGCATGGAGCAGAAGGAAAGCCATTTAGCACAGGTGGTGGGGGGGAACCCTCACTCCCTCATATTTACAGAGCTTCTCCTCTCTTCGCCATCCATTTTTATATTATCAGGAAAATATATAGAAGAGAGAATCGGAGGACTGACCAAAGGAACTTTTAATAACTGTCAAGGCCCTACGTGGAAGCCAGTATTTCATCTGCGCCGCGTGTATAACACAAAAGGCCAAAGGAAGAAAAAAAACAAGTTTGAGAGAGGCAAGATGAAAGCCTCAAGTAACATGGTTCACTTCCTCTCAAGTAAAACAGTGATGTTTTTTTATTTAGTATTGATTGGATTGATTTGCCTCTTTTTTCTTCGCAAGACCCAAATTCCCCCTGATATTCTCTTTGCCTAGAGCCACAGTGAGTTTATGGGAGGTCGATGGAGGCATCAGAGAGTCTCTTTTGTTACATCCAGCAGAGTTAGCAGAGTAAGAATGTGTGGCTGGTAGGGTTGCCAATCTCCAGGTGGCCCCTGGAGATCTTATGCTATTATAATTGATCTCCAGATGACTTTGAAGGGTCAACTCCAGGGCTATTTTTGGGCAGGAACGCAGAGGAACGGAATTCCAGCTGGCTCCCGAGTTGGCCGCGCCCAGCTGCAACTCATTAGCATAATAGGCCACACCCAACAGCAGGAACTCATTAGGTTTGGTTACATTAGGGGTGTGCGGCCTAACATACAAAGGAGTTCCTGCTACAAAAAAAGCCCTGGGTTTTGACAACAAACAAGGTAAACAGAATAACAAGCAAAAGGTGGGTGTGGCTGGATAACCACACTTCTGGTAACATGGGGGTGCGGCCTAATGTGCTAATGAGCTGTGCTGTCAGGGTTGTGGCCTAATATGCTAATGAGTTCCTGCTGTTGGGTGTGGCCTATTATGCTAATGAGTTCCTGCTGGGCTTTTTCTACAAAAAGAGCCCTGGTATAGCATTATACCCTGTTGACGGAGACCTCCTTAGGCAGCTAATTCCACCGTTGCACAACTCCTACTGTCAAAATGTTTTTCCTAAAATCCAGCCAGTACCTTTCCACCCTTAATTTAAACCCATTCTTGCGAGTCCTCTCCTCTGCTGCCCACAGCAACAGCTCCTTGCCCTCCTCCTCTGAGTGACAGCCCTTCAGAGACTTCAAGAGAGCCATCATGTCCCCCCTCCACCTCCTCTCCTCCAGACTAAACATTCCCAAGTCTCTCTGCCTTTCTTCACAGGGCTTCTTGGTCTCCAGGCGCCCCCCCCGTCCTCGTCGCTCTCCTCTGCACCCGCTCCATTCTGTCCACATTCTTTTTGAAGCGAGGCCTTCAGAACTGCACATAATACTCCAGGTGCGGCCTCAGCAAATGCAGTGTACAGCAGGACTGTGACATTGTGCAATTTGGATGTTCTGCCTCTGTTGATACACCCCAAGATCACATTAGCCTTTTTTGTTGCTGCATCACACTAGCTGCTCATATTTAGGTTATGGTCCACCCGTACCCCCAAGATCTTGTTCACACATACTGCTAACCCAGAAGTGTATCCCCCATCCGGTATGCGTGTTGCTCATTTTTGTTATCCAGATGTAGGACTCAGCACTTATCCTTGTTAAATTGCATCTTGTTCACATCCGCCCACTTTTCCAGCGTGTTCAGATCTCGTTGAATTCTATCTTCTGGTGTGTTCACGGCTCCTCCCAATTTGGCGTCATCTGCAAATTTAATTAGCAGCCCCTCCACACCCTCATGCAGATTATTTATAAAAAATATTGAAAAGAACCAGGCCCAGAACCAAGCCCTGTGGCACCCCACTGTATACCTCCCTCCATTCAGAAGAAATGCCATTGACGACGACTCTCTGAGTGTGGATCTCCAACCAGTTCCTTTTCCACCTATCCTAGAGTCCAGTCCACAGCAGTATTCTCTCTAACCTGAGTTAGTGTGAGCTAGCTCACAGTTTTTTAGCCTCCGGTTCACACATTTCTGTCTTAGCTCAGGAAGGGATGGCTCCAGAGCAAACGAATTTATGCAGTAGCCAAATGGCTCGCTCACAACTTTAATGCCAGTAGCTCACAAAGTAGAGTTTTTGCTCACAAGACTCCACAGCTTAGAGGGAGCATTGGTCCACAATCTTCTAGTTTACCCATTAGAACATCACGGAGAACCCTATCAAAAGCTTAACTGTCAAAAGCTCTACCGGATGGCCCAAGCTAGCCTGTTCTTGTCAGAACTCAGAAGCTAAGCAAGGTTGGCCCAGGTTAATACTTGGATGGGAGACCACCAAGGAAGTCCAGGATTGCAAATGTCTCTTGCTTTGACTTGGATAGGCAGAGGCAGGTAATGTCAAACCACCTCTAAATGTCCCTTGCCTTGACCTGAATGGCCTGTTGGAAAACGTCAGGTTCTACAATGCCAAGACCACAGCCACACATCCCGGAAAATCTACAGCAACTAATGAACTCCGGCCGTGAAAGCCTTCGACAACATGTTGGAAAATTGGTAAAAATAGCTAAATATTCAGAGTTTGCAATGGATCTTTGTTCCCTGGAGAGGAGGCATTTTCTTTCTATGTAGAAATCTTTATTTCTAAAGGGAAAAGTACACGGGAAACCTACAAAACAACAAACAAGTCTTAACTGCATGCTTGCAACAACAGACAGACCAGTTGGTCATGGAGATTCTTCTTTCTTGACTCCTAGAAGGAAATCATCTGAATACATTAACCAATGATTGTGAGTAAACAGACTTCCATTTCCCGGGCTTTCTTCCCATTGGCTTTGTGCCAGGTTCCCTTCCAGGTCAGGCTACACAATAGCACACAAGGTAAACACATTAACCCTATAATGACTGAATTTAGACTTTGCAACACACACATATTTCCAACATGGCCCAGGCTAGTCTGTTCTCATCAGAACTCAGAAGCTAAGAAAGGTCGGCCCTGGTTAGTATTTGTTTTTTGTTTTTTTAAGCCCCCGGAGGGGATTTTTTTATTGCATTTTTTATAACACTACAAACTAC
>NW_015175004.1:39141-41752 GCF_001447785.1 Gekko japonicus | reverse complement strand
TACACGTCGCTCTGGCAACGGGACTCCAAACAGCCCCATTGCCAGAGCAACGCGTTGCATCACATCCTGGCGACGGCGGTGCAACGCGTATCACCATCCCCGCAGCAGAGATCCTGTGAAGACATGCGGATCCCCCGCCGCCACTTGGTAAGCCTACCCCCAAAGCATCTCACTTCAACATTTTTAAAGGCACAATTCAGAGTCCTTCAGCCTTTACTTCTCCTTGCCTAGTCTCTTCCGAAGCTTATAAGGACTTTTGGGGGCTTCCGCCCCTTTCTCTGATAGGGAGTCCTCCCCGGAGGATTCCGAGTCCAGCTCGCCATTGGACTTACTGTCCTCCCCTTTTTCTCCTGGTTAGTATTTGGGTGGGAGACCACCAAGGAGGTCTAGGGCCACAGTGCAGAGGCACACGATGGCAAACCGCTTCGGAATACCTCTTGCCTTGAAAACCTCATGAAGGGTCGCTGTAAGTCAGCTGTGACTTGATGGAATTTTCCAGAGCAACCCAAACTAAGCATGTAATTTGGCACTGGTCCCATTCACACAGCTCCTCCAGGAGAACTTCCTGTGTTGAATGTTTCACACGATGAGCTTGTGACTTCTACTTTTCCAGGTACTGATGTTTTATTTCCGCTCAGTCTCAACTTTTTCTTTTTTTAAAAAAAAAGTTGTGAAACATTCATGAACTTCTATCCTCTGTTGAGGAAAGTTTCTTCAGATGAGACACCAGGTGCTTCTGAGGTCAGACCTCTGTTGAATATAAATGAGCGAAGAGAGAGAGAGAGAGAGAACGCGACCCTGGTTCAAGATCTGACCTCTGATAAAAAGCTTTTTGCTAAAAAACCGACTTCATCTGCATGCCGTTAGGGTAGATTCCAGCCTCGTAAACACAGGTTAAAAGGCGCTCTCTTTAAAAATTAAAATACATTTTCCATGCAAATCTTCTCTGGTTCATATTTTAATAATAGCCTGAATAATTGAACAGTGTGCGGGCTTAAATAAAAAAAAATACACTAAACACAGTGACTTGGATTCTTCCTTTACTCTTTAGAAATTCTCACAAGGCATAAAGAAAGACATTGCCGTGCATGAATAAGGCACGGCTCTACTGGGAGTCAGTAGTGTATCGTTCAAAACAAGGGGTTTGCTGTGTCTGACAGGAGCCCAGGAAACTGATGTTGTGGTTCGGGATGAACAGGTTACTAGTACTTTGTGTGCCATTGATATTCTGCATGATTATATCAATGAGGTCGGCATAGGAATGAGGTCTGAACGTAAGGAACTGTAAGTGGTAAGCTCTCCAAGAGAGTTTCTAGCAACCTTCCATAGGGTAACAGAGAGAAACTAGATATTTTGTGCGGGGAGCGGTGGCGCAGGCAATGCAACGCCTGCTTGTAACATCTGTAGCGAACAGCCTCAATGGCTGTTCGAATCCCCACCGCGGCCGGAGTGAGCTCCCGGCCCCTGTCCCAGCTCCCGCCAACCCCAGCTCCCGCCAGCTGTTCGAAAGGTAAATAAACAAGTAGATAAATGGGTACCTGCCCTAGGTGGCAGGGGGCACCCACCTCCTGGTTCCGTGCCAGGAGTGTTGGCAGCAGCAACGGAGGCGAAGACGGCAGCGGCGGCAACAACAATGGCGGCTGAGTTCCTGGTGACCAGACCTGATGGAGGCGGAGCAGACGCAGGACGCAGGTGGAGTGGACGCAGGACGGCACAGCACGGCTGGAGCCGGAAGGACGTGAGCCGGAAGCTGCATCGCGCGCAGAAGAGAAAAAAAAAACATTGAGCCTGCCGGAAGGTGGTCGCCGGGTAACCAGAAGACGCCAGAAACAACACTCGTAGCCCGCCGGAAGAAGAGAGAATGCGCTGCCAACAGGGTGTCGGTAGGGAGTCCCTCCCCTTGTGAAATGTGGCCCTAGGTAGGTTTAATCACTACTATATATTAGTAGTATTCTGTAAACCGCTCTGAGACCCATTAGGGGTCATGGGCGGTATATAAATCTCATGTAAATAAAAATAAAAATAAAGACCAAGAACCCCAGCCTCATCCCGTGGATTGCAGTTGATCCAAGAGACCTAAGTAGGGGGTTTTCAGCAAAAGCTTTTGGTTGGAGCGTAGCCATTGCGTGGGTTGATACAGGCAGGGCTCTTTTTGTAGAAAAAGCCCAGCAGGAACTCATTAGCATAATAGGCCACACCCAACAGCAGGAACTCATAAGCATATTAGGCCACACCCCTGACAGCACAGCTCATTAGCACATTAGGCCAAACCCCCATGTTACCAGAAGTGTGCTCATCCAGCCACACCCACCTTTTGCTTGTTGTTCTGTTTATCTTGTTTGTTGTCAAGACCCAAGGCTTTTTTTTGGAGCAGGAACTCCTTTGCATGTTAGGCCACACACCCCTAATTGTAGCCAATCCTAATGAGTTTCTGCTGTTGGGTGTTGCCTGTTATGCTAATGAGTTCCTGCTGGGCGTGGCCAACTTGGGAGCCAGCCAGAACTCTGTTCCTGTGCGTTCCTGCCCAAAAATAGCCCTGGATACAGGACGTATTGTTCTGTTTTTAAGTTGTATGGCATCTTGCACCATCTCAGATGCTTTTAAAAGCTGC
>NW_015175004.1:29024-38724 GCF_001447785.1 Gekko japonicus | reverse complement strand
GAGGAGGAGGAGGAGGAGGAGGAGGAGGAGGAGGAGGAGATTGGATTTATACACCACACTTCACTACCTGAAGGAGTCTCAGGTCACAATCTCCTTTCCCTTCCCCTCCTCACAACCGCCACCCTGTGAGATAGGTGGGGCTGAGAAAGCTCTTTTGAGGACTGCTCTTGAGAGAACAGCTCTGAGAGAACTTCTGACTGACCCAAGGTCACATCAGCAGCTGCATGCAGAGGAGTGGAGAATCAGACCCCGTTCTCCCTGATTAGAGTCTTGAGCTCTTAACCACTACACCAAACTGGCTCCCAAACTGCCTACTAGAATAGCCTTGAAGAACAGTAAGAAGAATACCAAGTGCTAACAATTATATGGCCTTGTGTAGATTAGAAGATGTGTAACCCATTATCTATAGATACATTTTGTTGAGGCCCCGGTACAGAAACTTCTGAGAATCACAATAATGTCCAGCTTCACAGAAGTGAAGATGTGATTCCAGCATGGAAGTATGGGTAGAAGGCCAAAATATATTCATATTTATGAGACACTCATAATCATTATTTTTAAATAGACTTTGTTAAGGTAAAAAGTAGCAAGAATGAGTCCATATTTTTAATATATTCTAAAAAGTTATGTTTTGAGTATAGATAACCGTGTGTGGTGTTTGAAGTTACAAGATAATGAGTTAGCCAAGAATCAAGCGGGACGGTTAGCTATTGCTAGGAGATGATTCTAGAATCCTATAAGTTGCATTGATCAAGAACTTCTTCTCTGAAAGGGCTCCTTGCCTGTGACCTGCCTACTTTTGGGGTATGAATCATTTATGAACTCCTGTAATGATTCTCCTTTAATTATCTACGTAACAATGACGGATGGATGGAGTAGTGCTTTGTTGATTTGGTCTACGGGTGCAGTCACAGGGGCCAGATAAAACGGGGGGGGGAAGCGAGGCTATTTCCTCTGTTCGGATGAAAGGCCGCTTTGGATTGTACCAGCAGAGGTAATAAAACCTTTTTTGACATCCAGAGGAGAAGATTGGGTTCAATACAAGGACATGTTGAAGCAGGTGGAAAAATCATTTGAGATGAAATGTACTTAAACGAGGAATCGATGAACTGCACCTCCGCTCTGAGGGGTCCCTATGGAGTTTGCGATGATGTGCATACTGCAAGAGGGGGGGAAACAATGGCACAGAGTTAGGATGGCCTGATCAGACCATCCCAACAGTGTGAGAGTGCACTGGAGCTCGAAACTGTTTCCTTCCCACTGAAAATGGTACACTGAGGATGAGACAGTTAAAGAACACATGATAAAATGGGCGATTAATATGAGTAAAGAAATATCTATGTCATCATGGGAGTTTTTGCGGGAGAATGCAATGAAAATATCAACGTGTAATAATATGAAAGAAAATTGTTATCAGATGATGTATAGATGGTATATGACGCCAAAAAAGATGGCTAATATGAATTGTAATATTTCAAACAAATGTTGGAAATGTAAAAAAGTTGAAGGTTCATTTCATCATATGTGGTGGACTTGTGAGAAAGCAAAAGTATTTTGGACTAATATACATGCAGAAATGGAGAAAATAATGACATGTAAATTTTAAAAAGAGCCAGAAATATTACTGTTGGGATTAAAAATGGAAGAAGTTAATATGACAAAAAGGACACTAATGTGGTAGATGATAACAACAGCAAGAATTTTATATGCTCCAACTGGAAACAAGACAAAATCCCAGAAGTTGGAGAATGGATAAAGAAGTTACTTTTTATGGCAGAAATGGACAAAATGACAAGGAAACTTAAAAATCTAGAGGCAGAAGAATTTTTTGCAGACTGGAAAGATTTTAAAGACTATTTAGAGAAATATTGGGATGTGAAAGACAATTTCATTTGCTTTGATAACTATTAAGATAATTTGAAGGGAAACAGAAAAAGATATATAAGGATAGTAGTGGAATATAAGTTGTGTAATGACGAGCTAGAAATATGTAAAAATTTAAGATATGAACTGGTGGTTGGAACGCTGTGGGAAGCCAATAAAGGGGAGGGGGAGAAAGAGGGAAAAGGATATAGAATTAGTTTGATGTATGTGATATGTGTATTATCCTAATAAAAATTTGTTTTTTTAAAAAAAAGAAAGTGCACTGGAGCAACCAGACAGGGGAAAGTCCATTTGTGGCCCATGGCAACCCATTTACTACCGGATTTCCCCCGGGTGTCTTTTAACTCCGCTTCTGCGGCGGAGCAGAATGGGTTGCCGACGGCTGCGGGGCGCTTCCCAGATGCTGTTGTCTGATCGCGCCCTTTACATCCACCCAGCATTTGTGCTTCTGTCGGGTCTAATTGTGCGTATGATCACAGCCTGTGTTAAAGAACCTACCCCATGGCTCCATCATCAACCAAAAGGGAGACTCCGACCAAGAAATCAGGAGGAGACTGAGACTGGGAAGGGTGGCCATGAAGGAAGTGGAAGGATGCATCGCTGGTCACCTAGATCAAATTAATGCATGCAATGTATGGGTGTGAAAGGTGGACAAGCTGACAGGAAGGCTGATTCATTTGAAATGTGAGGTCGGGGTGAGTTTTATGGGTCCCATGGACTGCCAAAAAGACAAATGAGTTCTAAATCAAATCCAGCCTGAACTCTCCCTGGAAGCTCAAATGAAGCTATCGTACTTTGCGTTGGAAATATGTGTGTTGCAAGGTCTAAATTCAGTCATTATAGGGTTAATGTGCTTACCTTGTGTGCTCTTGTTTAGCCTGACCTGGAAGGGAACCTGGCAGAAAGTCAATGGAGAGAAAGCCCGGGAAACTGAAGTCTACTTACTCACAATCATTGGTTAAATGTATTCAGGTGATTTCCTTTTAGGGGTCAAGAAGAAATAAGAATCTCCGTTACCAACTTATCTATCTGTCTGTCTCTTGTTGCAAGCATGTAGTCTTAAGTGTTTGTTGTTTTGTAGGTTTCCCGTGCACCCTTCCCTTTAGAAATAAAGATTTTTACATAGAAAGAAAATGCCTCCTCTCCTGTGAACAAAGATCCATTGCAAACTCCGAATATTTAACTATTTTTACCAGTTTTCCAACACTTTGATCACATCATGCCAGGAAAAATCGAAGGCAGCAGGAAAAGAGGAAGACCCAACAGGAGATGGATGTGTTAGCCAAATTGCTTTATTTACAGCAATTGGCAATTTTAAACTGGGTGCTTGCCAACTATACCAAGGTCCTGTTCCCACCAAGGGTTACCAGAGAAGGAGTCGAGGCCGGTGTAGTTAAAATAAATGTATTTTACTAGAAAATATATCACATACAAACAATACTGATGCACTCACACATTCAATCAGAACGTGTGGGTCTCTTGACTGCAGATCAAGAGATGAAAGTAGAGGCAAGGGTTTGGGGGTAGCAAGTGGGACTCAAGGGGAGTATAAAGCAGACAGGGGTTGTTGCGGGGGTTGCTAGCTAGGAAGGGCCAAATGAATGGTCCTCACCTTTTATAGGTGGTCCATTGGGTGGGAGGTAACTGTTCCAACCTGTGGATCCACCTACCTGTTAATCCGTCCCAAAAACAATCCTATTGGTTAGCTATAGGAGTGGGAGGTTGCCTATAAGGAGTGGTCAATATCGAAATCTAAAACCTTACTCAAAGAATGGCATCTGGGCAGGTGTGCAAACCTTGGCGTCAGGATGCTCCATTGAAGTGTTGATAAAAGCCGGCCGTTTCATTGTAAACCAAATGTCCATTTGGCAGGAAATACCAAAGCAGGAACAAAGCATGGATGTGTTGTACGTGACCACAAGTAATTCTGCAATGGGGGCTGTCTCTTCTCAAGTTGTTGTTTCTTACTGCTCACAATAATGGAGGTGTGTGCTTCTTTCACCAGGCTGGCAACTGTGTAGCTGAAACCTTATTCACGTGTAAGGCTTGTGCAGGCACCTTCTGTGTGTAGTATCACAACAGGTAACTTGGAATGTACAGTTCTCTGAGCCTGTGTGTGTGTGTGTGTGCACAGTCCATTGTGTGTAGCAATAAATATAGTTCTATAAAGCTCGTTCTCTAACAGATGGACTCCATCAAGGAAGCCACAGCACTCAGTTTGCAAGGCTGTTAACAACAAGATGTCTTGGAGGCCGTTTATGCACGGGATCACCATAAGTCGGAAGTGCCTTGATAACACTTAACACACCTGTTGGGAACACAATAATTATGCTTTAATAAAAAGACCTTAGAATGGAAGCAGGGATTATCTAACAGTATTTACAGTATTTATCCGGAATGAACCTGTAGCCATATTGAGGCGTACCTCTGGCTAGGAGTTCATTGCTCTGGTATTGGAAAGCTAACTAGATGCCTCGGGTTTCTTAAGTGCACTCCTATATCTGAATCAGTCCTGACCAGAGTCATGCAGAACAATGTGTTCCTGAGGTTCCTGGGGCCCTGTGACCCACAGGGCAAAATGTTGGGAGGCATAGATAGGGTTGCCAGGTCCCTCCTGGCAGCCAGCAGGGGTTGGGGGGAAGGGGGGAACTTAGCAGGAGAAAGAGGAAGGCCCAGGCCACATAGCTGGTGCTGCACAGGAAGTGACATCATCACACTAGCGGTGTCCGGGCAACGCTCTGGTTATTTGGGCAAAAATTCTGCAGTCAAAATGGCTTCTAACATAGAGCTTTTGCTCAAATACCAAAGCAGTGTCCAGACAAGTCCATAGCCAGGATTTTTTTTAATTCAGGGGGCCTTTAAATAAGTCAGGGGGCACCCTGCACACACACCCAAGGGAGCACCTGGGCTGGTTGGGAAGTCGGGGGGCCTTGGCGGTAAGTCAGGGGGCCGTGCCCCGAGATGCCCCACAGTAGCTATGGGCCTGTGCCCAGATGTCGCTGGCATGATGACATCATTTCCTGTGTGGCACCAGCAACATGGTCTGGGCCTTCTTCTTTCTCCTGGTAAGTCCCTCCACTGGCCACCTGATCAGCAAGGGGGGGTGGGGCCTGGCAGTGAGGCACCCCCACCTCCACCGGGGGTGTGTGGCAACTCTAGGTGTAATGTATCCAGTCCAGACAAATCCAGACAAGTCCAGAGACAAACGTCGAGCTTCGCTCCAAGAGACAATGGACTATGCGGATCCTAGCCTGCTCCAATCAGGGGGCTAGGTTCCCGGCCGAGAGCCTATGGGGCTCTTGGCCACTGTTAATAACCTATAGGGAAGTAGGGGTGTGTTTGGGGTGGTGGTTTCTTGGGGGATATAAGCCGGCCTGCGAGCCGGCCAAAGTTGTCTTGTTCCTGATCGAATAAAGTACTTTGCTGTACTCCGTCTGCGTACTTTTCACTAGGCATAGACAACTAAAGGGGGAGGAGGGAAACCCGCCATTCAGACATTGCTTTTGTTTGAATGCTGTTGCTTTTTAATGTTCTCACCCTGTATCCTGCCTGTTGATTTTTTAAAATGACTGTCGTATGCACTACTTAATGTGTTCTGATGCTACTGAGGTTTTCATGGTTTTATTGGCTGTTGACCGCCGATTGGGATGGTTTTATCACTGGTGACTTATGTTTGGAGGGAGCTGTGACGTCCTCTTATTGGGGAGGACTGTATTTCCCTTTAATCTTTATATTTTGTGTTTACAAAATAGGTAGTTCCAGCTGCCACCAGGAATTTTAATAAATTCCAAATCCCCTCTTTGCTTCTGGTGTTGGTATTGTGACCCAGGGTCTAGGCTTTCAAAGGTCTCTGTGGTCCTGAGGAAGAATTGCTATGACTTCTGGGATATATTTTAATAAAATAGGATTTATTGAAAGAGGAACAAAATAAGAGGTTGGTTATTATGTAACTGGCTGGGAATAAGGTGCTTGTAAATATATTTGTCAACTGTATCACACACACTGTCAGTTTTAGTCCTTAAGATTCCACCCTGACAGGAATCTCTCACTTAGGCGACCACACAGTTTAATCTCTTGTTAAATTTAACTTCTTTAAGAGCTTTAAAGTTTCACTATTGAAGATATATGCTGCTCTCTCTCAGATCCCACACAGAACTAACTGAACTCTCACTGACTGAACAACAACATCGACTGAACAAATCCAACAGACTTTCATAACTGTCTCTCATAACTGACTCACTGACACTCACACAGATCCACTTTAAAAACTCCTCCCACTCTTCCTCCAATCACAGCACACTTGTCTCTCTCAATCATACTCTGCATTCACTGCACTGCAACCAAACATTTAAAGAGACACACACACTCTTAAAACAAGGAATCGTTACAGGAGCGTTTTATCAAGTCACTGTTATTTCAATGGGTATTTTCAGTAGTTTCCTCTCTTATTGTGAGTTGCCTCGCGCAAGTCTCTGGAGCCCCAGATACTAAATAAATGAATTACTACAATTCCAATACCAACACAGAGGCGGCAGCGCCACGTGCACGCTGAAGCAACGTAGACCTTGTTTGTAATCTTGTTTTCACTCCACTCTGAAGGAAATAAAATCTTGTATTCCCAATGACGATTTGCCAGAAGCAATATCTGCGCAGCACCCTGAGTGTATGTCAGAAATGGTGAAGATTGTTGCAAACAAAATGTTGCGTTCCCTGCTTCCCACTCATTTCATATTAAGTTTATGAGTCCTTGGGGGGAAATGTGCTTCTTCCCTCAATGAAACTGGCTCAGTTTGCATGGATAAAAATGACAGAATGGCGCTCTGACCTGGATAGCTCAGGCAAGCCTAGTCTCGTCAGATCTCAGAAGTTAAGCAGGGTCGACTCTAGCAAGTACTTGGATGGGAGACCTCCCTGAAATACTAGAAGCAGGAGGCAGGCGCAGGCTTTATTCAGCCATCTCTCTGAATACCCTCCAGACCCCCAGCAGGGGGTCAATCACCAGAGGTGATAAAAATAAAATACCAAAAATGACAAAAATGTCATGGGACAGCATGAAATCTTCGGTTCACTGGATCGTTCAAAAGTAGTTAGAGCAAACAGGGGACCTGCAAAGACTTGCGAGGAGCATCTCATTTCCCCCTTCCACACTATTTTGCCTTTCCCTTTCCTGAGAGCCCCCATAGCCTCTACCTTTTTCCTGTTTCCTTCTCTCCTTCCCACCCACCAGCAAGCCTGCCTTCATCTGTCCCCATCTTCAGCTTTCCCTCCTTCCCTACCCCTGGCAGTCTCAACCTGAGAAAACTATGGCCCACTGGTGCGTTGCCAGCCTGCTGCTGCTCTCTGGCCAAGTCTGTCTGGCTGAGCTTTTGGGCAGCCACAGCAGGTGAGAGAACCCCCCAACATGCACCCCATGACACTCCAGCCACAGATTCTCATTAGCCACCAATGTAGAGGATGGTGGCCTTGGAGAAACGGGTGGCACTTCCATGGCTGAAGCAGAAGGATACTAGCCTGTAGTGGGTCTGCCTGGGCAGGAGTAGTATTGCCAGCCTCCAGGTGGGGCCTGGAGATCTCCTGCTTCTACAACTAATCTCCAGCTGACAGGAGATCAGCTCCCCTGGAGAAAATGGCTGCTCAGAAGGGTGGATTCTATGGCACTGTACCATGCTGAGGCCCCTCCCCTCCCCAAACCCCGCCTTCTCCTGGATCCGCCCCCAAAGTCCCCAGGTATTTTCCAATCCAGACCTGGCACCCCTAGGCAGAAGGAAGGTGTGTCCTGAGTAGGGTTGCCAAACTCCAGGTGGTGCCTGGAGATCTTCGAGAATTACAATTGCTTTCCAGACTACAGAAATCAGTTCCCCTGGAGAATCTTTCATGGAATCATAGAATGTTAGAGTTGGAAGGTACCTTAAAGGTCATCTAGTCCAACCCCCACACTCTGCAGGAGCAGAGCCAAAAGACAGCCCTACATACCTACATATCTTTGATTCTCCCCTTTTATTTTCTCCCTTAGTCGTTGGTAGTTTGTTAGGGAAAGGGTTTAAACTGTGTTAGCACCTCTAGTTTTATTTAACTGACTTAGGGTTCCCAAGTACTTACCGTGATTCGGTGGGGGGGACATGCTCCCCGACTGGAACATTCCTCCCTGTAATGCACCATGCCGTTGCTGGGAAGTGACGCTGGGCGACGCTCTGACAATGGGGCTGAACCATCGAGTTTCCAGCCCCATTGCCAGAGCATCACCCGACATCACTTCCTGGCGATGGCATGGTGTGGCATGTCTATTGTCCGTGCGGGAATGCTCCTGGGAAGACGTATGTGTCCCCCGCCGAATCATGGTAAGTACTTGGTAAGCCTGAACTGACTTGATTCTTTTTCTGTTAATATAATTTATTTTCTTGTTTAAGAAGCTTATTCCCCTTCATTTGTTTTGAGCGTTGGTCTGTATCTCAACCCCTATATACACCGGTTACAGTCTTGGCAATTAATACCCCACAACACATGTGTTTTCTCCTTCCTGGCAGAATGACGCTTCTGCTAGCTACAGGCCTGCACATGTATGAGTGATTTGGGTAATGACAGGAATAAACTGCTTTAAAGGGGGAGGATAGGTCTGTCAGTGGCTACTAGCCATGGTGACAGAGGGGAGCTTCCACGTTCAGAGGTACCAATCCTCTGAATCCCAGAACCAGGAGGCAACATCAGGGGAAGGCCTCGGCCTCTCGGCCCTGTTGGTGGCCCTCCAGGGGAACTGGCTGGCCCCTGTGTGAGACAGGAGGCTGGACTAGATGGACCCCTGGTCTGATCCAGCAGGGCTCTTCTTAGGTTCTTATCAGGGGAAGGCCTCGGCCTCTCTGCCCTGTTGTTGGCCCTCCAGAGGAACTGGTTGGCCACTGCATGAGACAGGATGCTGGGCAGGATGGACCACTGGTCTGATTCAGCAGGGCTCTTCTGATGTTCTTATCATAGGGTTGCCAAATCCAAATTTGGAAATATCTGAGGACTTTGGGGGTGGAGCCAGGAGACTTTGGGGGTGGAGCCAGGAGACTTTTGTGATGTCACTTCCTGGTCAAATGGCAAGTGATGTCACTTCCCCTTCCGATGATGTCATTTCCAGTACACTGCACCAAAACCCCACCTAGCTAAGCAACATACCAGCAACTACCTCCTTAAAATCATTTCTCCGAAGTGAACTTACTTGGAAGCCTGAGGCAACTTTAACTTTCAGGTTCAGCTTCTTTCTATGTAGGATTTGTATATATGTAATAGCACCACTTGTATCAAAGCTGTCAAAATAAACAAAAAACCCTGTTCAATATTTGTTTCTCATCATTTCTGCCTCCTGTGTTTGCATATGTTGGTGGTGTGTGTTTCAAGTGGGCTTCCTGTCAAATTTCATATCATATCAATACACTGCATCAATCCTTTCCATCATGCAGGGGTCAGGCGAGGGTATGTGGACTCTGATATGACCCCATTGGGCATTTCTTATGATTTTAAATAAGACTGATTTTGCAAATTCCCTTAACAGAAGTTAGTTACGCTTTGGCTGATAACAAGACCCTGAGAAGGTGTTCTTGCTCTGTAAATTTAATGTGTCAGTAGGCCATAAGGGTTCTACTGCGCTAGTTTGTTTTTAAATATGCAAGCCTATGCTTGAGTTACAGGATGTTCCATAAAAGTCATCCAAAATCTCACCACCATGAAAGAGAACAAGATCAACTTTGGAACTGCTCTGCAGCTCTGCTACATGCTACATCCTCAAGGCTCCACAACTTAAAGGGAGCACTGCTCCAGAGCAAACTGATTTATGCAG
>NW_015175004.1:10975-28825 GCF_001447785.1 Gekko japonicus | reverse complement strand
CGACTAACCATAAAACTCAGCCATCCACGGTGAATAAATACCTGGTTTGCATTCCATCCATCACACAATCAGCTTTTGACCTACTTTTCCCAAACCTGATATCAGCACAGGAGCCCCTTTGATTGGCAAGTCATCATTTGGGAACCTGCCCTCCTCGGGGAGGAAAAAATCAACAGGATCCAGTCAGAACAATCAGTACGTCATAATGGGTCCCTGCACACAGATCAGTCTGACAGACTCTTGCCTGTAAATGAAAAAGTGGGTGGAAGACCAGATTCAAAACTTGTATTCCACGTTGTCAGAGAAAGACACAGGTGGGACTTAGGGTTGTCAGCTCTGGGTTCTGAAATTCCCGGAGATTAGGGGGCAGAGACTGGGGAGCAATGCTCCCTCTAAGCTGTGGAGTCCTGTGAGCAAAAATTCTACTTTGTGAGCATATGGAGCAGAGGTCCATCAGTGGCTATTAGTCACAAGGTATAGATAGGGACTCTGGGGCAAGTGATGCTCTGTCTTCTTGGTGCTTGGGGGGAGTCAACAGTGGGGGGGCTTCTAATGTCCTGGCCCCACTGGTGGACCTCCTGATGGCACTGGTACTTCTGGTCACTGTGTGATACAGAGTGTTGGACTGGATGGGCCTTTGGCCTGATCCAACATTGGCATCTCTTATGTTCTTATGTTCTTATGAGCACCTGGCATTAAAGTTGTGAGTGAGCGATTTGGCTGCTGCATATACTAGTCTGCTCTGGAGCCATCCCTTCCTGAGCTGAGACAAAAATGTGTGAGCCAGAGGCTAAAAAACTGTGAACTGGCTCACACTAACTCAGCTTAGAGAGAACACTGCTGGGGAAGGCAGGGTTTGGGGAAGGGAAGGACTTCAGTGGGGGTACAGTGCCACAGAATCCACCTGCCAAAACAGCCAGGGGAACTCATCTCCAGGGGGAACTAGTCTGTGTAGTCTGAAGATCAGTTATAATTCCTGGAAATCTCCTCAACACCCCCCCAAAGGTTGGAAGCTCTAATGGGACTCTCCACTCTGATGGATGCAGTGAAGGGGGAATGGAGTGTTAAATGCATTTCACGCGATTTCTAAAAAATCGTTTCAGACACGGCACGTAAGAACTCTCCTCTGCTGAACTCTCCCAGTATCATTTTGCTACATTTGCATCAGCCCTTTTGCATGTGACCCACTTATACTTTCTGGTCTCTGGGTCATCAAGATTGGGCCTGTTTGTTTTGGAGTCTACAAGTCCTTAAACCCCCTGGTCGAATGTTAATTTTAATGCAAGGAAAGCAGGCAGGAGCAGGGAGCCGTGCATCCTGGGAAGCAGGCTGGCCAGGCACTGTGTGTATAAAAAGGAGCTCTTTGCTGAGGATAGTTATGTTTAAGTCCCATAGCATCTTCAACCAATAAGACTTTCAGGGAAGAGGAAGAAGGAGGAGGAGGAGGAGGAGGAGACTCCTTCGGGTAGTAAAGGGCGGGGTATAAATCCAATCTCTTCTTCTTCTCTGCTTAATGCGGCAGCTAGGCTGTTGATGGGTCTCACTAGGTGGGGCCACGTCCAGCCGGTGCTGAAGACGCTGCCTATAGCATACCAGATTCGCTTCAAAGTGCTGGTTCTTACGTATAAAGCCCTTGATGGCCAGGGTCCAGCTTACCTAAGGGACCGCCTCTCCCCATATGTTCCCCCAAGAGCACTACGGTCAGGGGCGCAACATCTTTTGGTTATTCCAGGCCCCAAGGACATCAAGTTGGCTGCAACTAGGGCCAGGGCCTTTTTGGTGGTGGCTCCTATCTGGTGGAATGAGCTCCCGGAGGAGATCCGGGCCCTGCAGGACCTTATGCAGTTCCACAGGGCCTGTAAGACGGAGCTCTTCCACCAGGCTTTCGCATAGGAGCCGCCACTGCTACTGTACCACCACCGAGTTGCCATCTTTGACGGTGGATTCTACCAGGATGTGAGCGGGCCCTGGCAAGATGACCAGATGAACTGAAGAACTGGTTATGAAAGGACGACAGTACTATCCGGAACTTATGCTGATGGGTTATGCTGGTTAATGGAACCCCATCTTGGATTGATAAGAGCTTATTGTCTAGAGCACCGGCACTTTGTTTGTGACTGACTGTTTTATTCTGTTTTTAGCTGTTGAATTATGGCATATGCCTCTTCTGTTAGCCGCCCTGAGCCTGTTTAGGGAGGGCAGGATATAAATTTAATAAATAATAAATAAATAAATAAATATTAACTCCCAAGACCTGACAAGATCAGGCTACGCCTGGGCCATTCAGGCTTCCTCCACAGTTTCATGATCCTCAAAAAATAGGATCACGAAACTGCGGGAGAAATCGGGTGAAGCCGCGAGTCAAAATGCAGCCCCGCAGCTTCAGGTGTGAAATTGACCAATAGTATCAGGGCAAACGGCGGCACAACATCGAGGCAGCTCTATTGCGAAATCAGCCCAACTAACCATCATCAACATTTCCAACGGCTTCACATTCTGTCTGAACCAAACCTCTGCATCTTCATGTGGATTAAAAGCAGTATTTAATGAAACGCCACTTTCTCCCTATGGCTGCTAAGGTACAACCCCTAAATCATCGTTTTAAATGACCCTGCAGGGATTGTTTATCCTCTTTCCTCTTGCCTTTAAAATAATGCTCCTTTTCAGAAGCGTCGGCGTCAGTCCGCGATTCAGCTCCGGCAGAATGAAAAATTCATACTGCCCTGCTGTTCCTTGCAGGGTGTGAATCTACGTGTAATACGTCGGCAAGGTCTCCAGTCGAGACGATGCGTACCGGTGAAATATCGGTAGGAAATGTTCTCGTTGAAGAGTTTCACTCCGGATGTCAATTATCTGTGATGTCCTTATATCTCATTTCACACTGTTTCTCTCCGTCTCTCTCTCTCTCTGTTTCCTAGATCCAGATGAGGCGGCTGTATTTCAAAAAGCTTCCAACTTGCTGACTGGGGCCTTCCTCTGGCAATACCGCCTTCTTAAGTGCCAATTCTCTTCAATTAAGCCGCCCTACATCACGCCGTATTGATCAAGCTATTAATTGATTCGGGGGGGGCTTTCCTGAATCCGGGCGTCAGCTGCTTCTGGTCCCTTATTGATTGCTGCCCATAATTTTTAACTCAGGACACCCCACCTCCCCAAAAAAGTATGGGAATGCAGTTGGTGTTGTCTACAGGAAGGCATCGTTTGGTGCAAACAGTATCCGGGTGCTCCGCTTTGTAAATGGAGAGGGTGGGGGGTCTTGACTTCTGACATAGATCTGATCTGCAAAGCTCTATGTTAGGAATATATGAAGCTTCCTTATACTGATCCAGATGACATAGATCTGATCTGCAAAGCTCTATGCTAGGAATAGATGAAGCTTCATTATACTGATCCAGACCATAATAACATATGAGAAGCCATATTGGATCAGGCCACGGGCCTATCCAGTCCAACGCTCTGTCTCACACAGTGGCCAAAACCGAGGTGCCATCAGGAGGTCCACCAGCAGGGCCTGAACTCCAGAAGCCTTCCCATTGTTGCCCCCCAAGCACCAAGAATACAGAGCATCACTGCCCCAGACAGGGTCTTCCATCTACACCTTGTAGCTAAAAGCCACTGATGGACCTCTGCTCCAGATGTTTATCCCAAAGGGCTTTACGATCTGCTAATCAGCATCTCCTGGTGGTCCCCGGCCCCAGGGACGTCCGTCGTACCTCAACTAGGGACAGGGCCTTTTCAGCTTGGATTTTGACTCCTTATCTCCCACACGCTCCACTCAAAATAAGAGATGCTTCTAAAATGGGAAATGTGTCAACAGTCTGAGACAGTAGTGTACCGGGACCGGGGACGGGGAGGTGCTTTCCCCCCCAGTGCAGTTGGAAGAAGGCCCTTGAAGCTGGTGTCATGCTGCGTCCACCCAAACATCTTTACTTTTATGTTTCAAATGCGGTTCTGGCTTCAGCCACTAGAGGCTCAGGGTCGTCCACCCATAGCAAAAAGCATTCCTAGGGCTGCGATCACACACACTAAATAATCCATTTTCAATCCACTTTCCAACTGGATTTTACTGTGTGAGCTGGCAAAGTCCAATTAGGAAGTGGATTGAAATGTATGCGTGATCGCAGCCCTAGGATCGGCTAGACTTCCATTTCTCCAAGACTGATGCAAACTTGCTTAATGACCACCAAGCCAGCATGCTGATAGCTGCTACGGTTAATTGCCAACCTGCAGGTCATTTTCCCCAAGAGCCTAGCCTTTCTCTCTTCTCTTCCTTGCACCCAGCTCAGCCAGACCTTGCAAAGTGGTAGTTAGAGTGTTGCAGCAAGATAAAACAACCTTTCCTTCTCTTGATCTCTCTCCGTCGTTTCCACATGTCTCTCATTCATTTCTGTCTCCTTTCACCTAATTTCCCCCTGTTCCTCCCCCTTTTATTTTCACTTCTTGGCCTCAAGACCTCCTCATCCCTATCCTGCTTGGCGACAGAATGTATTTAAGAGTAGTACAGTAGCAACCTTTGTTAATGTTATGAACAGAAGGGCACTGGGTTTGCTGGGCACTGTACATTGCACTGGTTCTGCTGGGCTTCCACATACACCCCTTGCTTGGAGTGTGATTCTGTGCTTGACATCAGCTGGCATTGCTGCAATGGCACTAGGTTTGCTGGGCACTGTACATTGCACTGGTTCTGCTGGGCTTCCAACCCCCCTCCCCCTTGCTTGGAGTGTGATTCTGTGCTTGATATCAGCTGGCAATGCCACAATGGCACTAGGAGTCTGCCAAGCACTCTGTGATTGCACTGGTACTGTTGGGTACTCAGGACATGGCACTGGTTCTGTTGGGCTTGCAAAAATTCAAGTTTCTACTGTTTCTACTGCAAGTTTCTACTGCAGAGATTCCCTGGTTTGACCTTAGTCCTTTGGAAACAATGGAGGATGGGGGCACTTCTTTAGGGGGCATTATTGATTTATTTATTGTTTAGACTTTTTGGCCACCTTTTTCTGTAAGCAGGGCTCAGGGCAGCTTCCAACAGAATAGAAACCCACAATCCAAATTAAATTAAAACACATTAAAACACAGTACAGAACCATAAGTAAAAAGCAATTCCAAGGTGGTGAATAACTGGAATAGAGATTAAAACTACCCAGCCTCCAAGGGAACAGGTAAGGGGGGGATGGGAAACCTGAGAGTCCCAGACTACTTGCTGTCCCATCGCTGTCCTCAACCAAAAGCCTGGCGGAACATGTCAGCCTTACAGGCCCCGTGGAAAGGTCATAAAGCCTGCAGGGCATGAATGTTCTCTGGCACAGAGTTCCACCAGGCGGGGCCCAGGGCTGAATGTCAGAACCCACAGCTAACAACGAAGTACACGCATTCAGGAACGGTTATACTTTTATTGCAAAGCTATAGATGCAGTAACATAGGCACTGTTAGGAATGGTGGCAATCAATAGAACCCAATAGGATATAGGGTATTGATATGCACACACACACACCCCATGGCATGGGCCAATAAGGTACCCTCCCGCGCGCGGGCTGAGTTAGGAAACAGTTCGGTGGCGAATGCTGGGAACCGGGCATCTCTCACGGAGGACTCCAGTCAATACAACCTCCTCCAGCACATCTGTCGAGATAAGCGTTTCAGCAAATGCAGAACAGCAGGGAAAGGAATGCAATAGCAATTTACAAGACACAGAATGACCTCCTCAAACCCCATGGCAGCATAGCTGACACTGAAAAGGTAGTTTGTTTCCTAACATCCAATCTGGTGAAGCCTGCGATCATGATTCTGTGATGCTTTGGCTAGTGTTCGTTAGTAAAAGATGGTATAAAGACAGACTCCTAGCTCTCAAAAATGCCTTGTAGCTATTTGGGGTGGTCAGCTCTTGGGCTTCGAAACAGAAGCCCTCCCAAGTGCCTCTTCAGAACACAAGTGGTGTGATGCAGCTCTCCCTGCCCCTCCCTTCTCATGTTCTGCCTAAGTTCACAGAATCAGCATGGCTCAGTCAGATGGCCATCTAGCCTCTGCTTGAAAACCTCCAAAGAAGGAGAGCCCACCACCTCCCGAGGAAGCCTGGTCCACTGAGGAACTGCTCTAACCGTCAGGAAGTTCTTCCTAATGTTCAGCTGAAAACTCTTTTGATTAAATTCAATAGCGAGATTTGAGTCACTAAGCACCTTAGGGTAACGACATTTTCCAGGTATAACCTTTGAGAAGGAATGCTCTCTTCATCAGAGACTTTGACTCATGGAAGCTCCTCCCCTGAAAGTCTTGTCGGTCTCTAATGTGCTACTGGAGTCAGGTCTAGATTTTTGAGCACGTCCTTTGCGAGAATCAGAGTATCACTGCTTTAAATCTTTTCACCATCAAGTCATCCATGAATTTATCCTAGACATCATCTGTGCATTCCTATGCTATCTTTGGAAGATAAGGTCACAGGTGCACCTCCTTTTGGTGTAGAGCCAGTTTGGTGTAGTGGTTAGGAGCACAGACTCTAATCTGGGAGAACCGGGTTTGATTCCCCACTCCTCCACATGCATCTGCTGGGTGACCTTGGGTCAGTCAGTAGAGCCAGTTTGGTGTCGTGGTTAGGAGCACGGACTCTAATCTGGGAGAACCGGGTTTGATTCCCCACTCCTCCACATGCATCAGCTGGGTGACCTTGGGTCAGTCACAAGTTCTCTCAGAGCTGTTCTCTCAAGGGCAGTTCTCGAAAGAGCTCTCTCAGCCCCACCTACCTCACAGGGTGTCTGTTGTGGGGAGGGGGAGGGAAAGAAGATTGTAAGTTGCTCTGAGACTCCTTCGGGTAGTGAAGGGTGGGGTATAAATCCAGTCTCTTCTCGTCTCTCTCTTTTTCCTAATCCCATCAAACTTTCTTAAATGATGGAGTACTTTGGTTTAAAAATCATATCTTGGAGGTGTTTTCTGAGGGTATCATTCAGCCCCCGAGTGACTGGTTTCCTATGAGATGATATCACTCAGAACAACATGAAGGGGCTCAAGCATTTGACCACGTTTTGTCGATGCTCGTAACACACCAGTGAACTGGTATTTACTCTGAAGCTCATCTGAAATGTTAATGCAAACCATTAATTCCACTCGGCAGATCTAATTCACATTGTTAAGTAGCACTTGGGGGAAGGGAATAAGGTTATTTTAATGAGAGGTGGTTTTGCATGGATTAACGCCTTCATAGTTCAATTTTTGGGTCCGTGCCATGATTGAGCTAAATGATAATTGATGCCTAGACTTGTCCATCTTTACCAAGAATGTTCATAATGTGTCCCTGTCCCCCAGACCTTGCAGGGTATTGAGTTCAAAACCTGGAATAAGTTTGGTTGACTGTGTAGAGTTGGGGCGGGAGGTCCATAACAATGCTCCCTCTAAGCTGTGGAGTCTCGTGAGCAAAAATTCTACTTTGTGAGCTACTGGCATTAAAGCTGTGAGCGAGCAATTTGGCTCCTGCATAAATCAGTTTGCTCTGGAGCCCTCCTTCCTGAGCTAAGACAAAAAGTCGGTGAGCTGGAGGCTAAAAAACTGTGAGCTAACTCACACTACCACAGCTTAGAGGGAACGCTGTTCCATAATTAGATTAGCACAATCGTCATCTCTTCTGCTGTATCCTCCTAGATCAAATCAAGCCTGACTTCTCCCCAAGAGGCTCGAATGACTAAACTGAGGCTATCGTATCTGGCTCGCTATCAGATATCTGACGAAGTGAGCAGCGACTCACAAAAGCTCCTACCCTACCACAAGTTTTGTTAGCCTTTAAGGTGCTCCTGGACTCTTACCCTTTTCTACTGGTTATATTTAAGATCAAGTTAATCCATGCCATGGTGTTCCCCATTACTATGTCTGGGATTCCCCATTACTATGTATGGGAGTGAAAGTCGGACAATGCAGAAAGCTGACAGGTAGAAAGTTGATTCATTTGAAATGTGGTGTTGGAGGAGAGTTGTATGGATACTGTGGGCTGCCAAAAGGACAAAGAAGTAGGTTCCAGATCAAAACAAGCCTGAATCCTTCCTAGAAGCTACAATAACCAAACTGAAACTATTGTGTTTTGATTGTATCATGAGAAGATAAGAGTCACTGGGAAAGACAAGAATGCCAGGAAAAGTCAAAGGCAGCGGGAAAAGAGGAAGACGCAACATGCGATGGACGGACTCAATCAAGGAAGCCACGAGGGCCCTCCGTTTGCAAGACCTAAGCAAGGCTGTTAACAAGAGGACGTTTTGGGGGCCATTCATTCGTAGGCTCACCATAAGTCGGAAGCAACTTGACAGCACTTAACAGGCACTCATAGTTAGCATTCCTAAATAGCTGGCTGGAAGGAGGAGGAGGAGGAGATTGGATTTATACCCCGCCCTTCACTACCCAAAAGAGTCTCAGAGCGGCTTACAACCTCCTTTCCCTTCCCCTCCCCACAACAGACGCCCTGTGAGGTAAAAGAAGAAGAAGAAGAGATTGGATTTATACCCCGCCCTTCACTACCCAAAAGAGTCTCAGAGCGGCTTACAACCTCCTTTCCCTTCCCCTCCCCACAACAGACGCCCTGTGAGGTAAAAGAAGAAGAAGAAGAGATTGGATTTATACCCCGCCCTTCACTACCCAAAAGAGTCTCAGAGCGGCTTACAACCTCCTTTCCCTTCCCCTCCCCACAACAGACGCCCTGTGAGGTAAAAGAAGAAGAAGAAGAGATTGGATTTATACCCCGCCCTTCACTACCCAAAAGAGTCTCAGAGCGGCTTACAACCTCCTTTCCCTTCCCCTCCCCACAACAGACGCCCTGTGAGGTAAAAGAAGAAGAAGAAGAGATTGGATTTATACCCCGCCCTTCACTACCCAAAAGAGTCTCAGAGCGGCTTACAACCTCCTTTCCCTTCCCCTCCCCACAACAGACGCCCTGTGAGGTAAAAGAAGAAGAAGAAGAGATTGGATTTATACCCCGCCCTTCACTACCCAAAAGAGTCTCAGAGCGGCTTACAAACTCCTTTCCCTTCCCCGCCCCACAACAGACACCCTGTGAGGCGAGTAGGGCTGAGAGAGCTTTTTCGACCACAACAGACTTGAGGACAGCTCTGACAGAACTATGGCTTGCCCAAGGTCATCCAGCAGCTGCAAGTGGAGGAGTGGGGAATCAAACCCAGCTCTCCCAGATTAGAGTCCACGCACTTAACCACTACACCAAATTGGCAGGAAGGGCCTGGAGGGGAGTTTCTTCCCACGCCTTTCCTCCAATTTAAATTGACTCCCTAATGCCACAGCCACCTGAATAACCCAGCCTAGCCCAAAGTTGTCAGAGCTTGGAAGCTGAGCAGAGTCAACCACTGTTACTATTCTCGTAAGGAAGTTCTCATTGGAACATCATTAAGATCCCAGATTACACCAGTGTTCTGCCAGCTGCACTGGCTCCAGGTGGTGTACTGGATCAAGGTCAAATTATTGCTTTTGACCTTTAAAGCCCTACGCGGTCTGGGACCAACATATCTAAGGGACTGTGCTGAGTCCAGCCGGTCACCACAGATACCCTTCACTAGAAGCAGGACATGCAGTCCAAAAACAAGCCGAGAAACAGAGCCGAAGGTCAGAAAACCAGGAAATCAGTCAGAGTTTTTAGGAGCTAGGAGTGAGGAGCGGAGGCCAACAGCCAGGATCAGGTCTGAGCACACACGGTTGCTTCCACACCAAAGCAGGTGAGTGGGGGTGTTTATGACCAGGGTCCTCCCTTCCCTGGGAGTCAACCTGCAAAGACTCACAGCCCCTCATGTTGCCTTTGCAACAGCTACAGTCTGGCACTCTTCCTTATCTCTTGCACGTTCAGACGTTGGCGTGCCCTGTGTCTGGACAATCAGGTGAGCTAGGTGGGGACTTTGGCCTCGGGGTGTCTCCAACGGGGGGTGCTGGGCCAGGCTCCGGACCAGGCTCTCCCTCTGGCTGCACCTCAGTCTCTTCGCCTTGCTGTCTCTCCTGTGCAGCTGCTGGGACCTCTTCTCCCTCAGTTGCTGGTAAAGTTTCCTCTTCTGGGCTGACTCCAGAGGAGGCTGGGTTGCTCCGTGCCTCTTCCTCATCTGAGGAGTAGTCAGCCTCAGCAGAGCCAGGACCCATGGAAGGGAACATCTCTCCTGGTACATCCCCCAGAGAGCTCTTTGATCAGCAGATCAAAATCTACTGGCAATCCCTGGTCCCAAAGATAGCCATCTAGCCCCAATCAGAGGCCGAACCTTTTTGGCTCTGGCACCAGCCTGGTGAAACACTCTCCCAAGAAAAATCCGGGCCCTGCAGGGCCTGTAAAATGGAGCAGTCCCACCAGGCCTATGGTTAGGGCTGCCAAGCCACGGCAGGGGATCCGCACGTCTTCACAGGATCCCTGCCGCGGGGGACAGCGATACGTGTTGCACCGCCGTCCCCAGGATGTGATGCTACGCGTCGCTCTGGCAACGGGGCTGTTTGGAGTCCCGCTGCCAGAGCGACACATAGCGTCACATCCTGGCGACGGCGGTGCAGCGCGTATCGCTGTCCCCCGCGGCAGGGATCCTGTGAAGACGTGCGGATCCCCCGCCGTGGCTTGGCAGCCCTACCTATGGTCTGTCCTCCCCTTGTGTTTTCTCTCCATAGCCCACTCGTTTTGTTTTTACAGTCTCTTAATATCCACTGTTCCACCTGACACAAAGCCCCTTTGGGCTGTGTGAACTGTCTTGTTTTTGTTTTGTTTTTTGGCTGCCATCTAATATTGTTTTGATTGTTAATCGATATTTATTGTTTTAACCGTTTTATTGTTATTGCTGTTACCCGCCCTGAGCCTGCTCGCAGGGGAGGGAGGGCTGAAAAACAGGTCAACGAAACTAAAAAAAACCTTGGATGGGATGCCCCCAAGAAAGACCACCGTTGCTAAGCTGAGGGAGGCAACAGCAGAAAACCTCTTCTCATCCCCTGCTTTGGCAGCCTCTTGAGGGGTCACCATAAATTGGTTGCAACTTGAAGGCACTTATTACGATCAGAGCCACAATCAGCTCAGCAAGGAAAACCGAATTGTCCCCCCCAAAAAACTTAGTTAATTGTACCTGGCCAGGTGTTTCTTGAATTGGGTGGGGAAGCTACAGAAGGAAAAGATGGGAGATCTCGCCCCCTATCCTATTAATCCCGTCCCGATCTTCAGACTGACTAGGTATGGCTGCTATTTATTTTTGTTTAATGTCACTTTACAGTGTTAAGGGACTGGTAATTTGTGGACTTGCCCCAAGAGCTCATGACCGTAGCTTGTTCTAGCACAAGACTTCTGGACTGCTGTTTGGTGTAGCCAGTTTGGTGTAGTGGTTAAGTGTGCAGATTCTAATCTGGGAGAACTGGGTTTGATTCCCCACTCCTCCACTCGCACCTGCTGGATGACCTTGGGCAAGTCATAGTTCTGATAAGAGCTGTTCTTGAAAAAAGAGCAGTTTCTGTCAAGAGCTCTCTCAGCCCCACCTACCTAACAGGGTGTCTGTTGTGGGGAGGGGAAGGGAAAGGAGCTTGTCAACCGCTCTGAAACTCCCTTAGGTAGTGAAGGGCGGGGTATAAATCCAATCTCTTCTTCTTCTTCTTCTTCTTCTTCTTCTTCTTCTTCTTCTTCTTCTTCTTCTTCTTCTTCTTCTTCTTCTTCATGATGTTTTAGATCAGGGGTATCAAACATGCATCCCGGGGGGCAGATCAGGCCCCCGGAGGGCTTCTATCAGGCCCGCAATGGAACTGGCTGTCTTCTGCTTCTTCTTCCAGTTCTGCTGCTGCTGCATCATCGTATGTTTGCAGCTTACAGATACACACCTGAACAGCACACTCAAGATTGCAACAGCACAGACATTTTGATGCAATAATTCAGAGCAAGAGGTCTCAGTTATCAGACACTGTTAAATAAACAAAATATTGCAAGAGTGCTAATGTTTTGAGCATGTTTTTATTTTATGTAAAAAAAACCCACCTTTGTGTTTATGTCCTTTATAAAGTTTATATCTCTGCTACCTGGCATCACTTTTTCTGACACACATGGCCCGGCCCAACAAGGTCTCATTTATGTCAGATCTGGCCCTCATAACAAATCAGTTCAACACCCCTGTTTTAGATGCTCCATGTTGGGGTCGTGAAAGCCAACCTCTGGGGTTTTCAAGGCAAGAGATGTTCAGAGTATTGGGACATTTGGTGAACATGGCAGAGTTTTGCCTGGTCATAGAAGCGTGATACTGAGTGCAGGCAATCAATCTCCTATGAAGTATATCGCAAGAGTAAATTTACATTTATTCAAGTGGATCCAGTTCACGTTCAGGTCGCAGTTGAAAGGAGAGGGAGAGAAGCCTAATCTAAAGAGTACTTTTCCGTTCACAGATGGCCAGCTTGTCCGGCATCATGTGTGGGAGTATGAGGAGCTGCGGTGGCTCAAGTGGTTAAGCCGCTGAACTGCAGGCTGTGGAAGGTCAGTAGTTCAGCAGTTCGAGACCCGAGTGTGCCGCAAGACGGAGTGAGCTCCCGTCTCTAGTTCCAGCTCCTGCCAACCTAGCAGTTCGAAAGCAAGAGATTGCAAGTAGATAAATAGGGACCACTTCGGTGGGAAGGGAACAGCGTTCTGTGCGCCTTGGTGTTTAGTCATGCCGGCCACATGACCACGGAAACGTCTTCGGACAGCGCTGGCTCTTCGGCTCTGAAACGGAGATGAGCACCGCAACCCTAGAGTCGGATTTGACTGGCTTTCGAGCAAGGGAACCTTTACCTTTACCTTTACCTTAAGAGGGTGTTGCTTTTACAGGAGAGACCGGCAGATACATGTGTCTCCATGGAAGGCCATGTGAAGCTGGTGAGCAGACAAAGTGCAAGAAGGGGCTGGAGGGGCAGCTCCCAGATCAAGACAAAGGGAAGCATCCCATCCAAGGAGATAACACTTATACATCCTTAGAGCAATGTAGCACCCCCCGCAATGGCCAGGAATGCTGAGTCGCTTCCTCCAACACAGAGGTATTGTCTGCTGCCGCGTCACAACCAACGTTCCCTCTAAGCTGTGGAGTCCTGTGAGCAAAAATTCTACTTTGTGAGCCACTGGCATTAAAGTTGTGAGCGAGCGATTTGGCTGCTGCATGAATTGGTTTGCTCTGGAGCCCTCCTTCCTGAGCTAAGGCAAAAATGTGTGAGCTGGAGGCTCAAGAACTGTGAGCTGGCTCACACTCACTCAGCTTAGAGGGAACATTGGTCACAACCTTGGTATTCCTTGGCAGTCTCCCATCCAAATACTAACCAAGACTGACCCAGTTTAGCTTCTGAGATCTGATGAGATTGGGCTAGCCTGCTCCATGTTAAGGTTGTTTCTCAGTTTCGTATCTGTGGATCCACCAAGGGCTACCGAAGCGGCCAGCAGCTTAAAACATACATGATAAAATTACATTATAAAACCATCAAAAATTTTTAAAAAACCCTTCCAAACATGCGTCACGAAGACAATGTTTAAAGAGTTTTAAAATCCTGTTGGAATACATGCAAAACATACAAGCGTTGGTCAGAAAAGAGGGATCGCTGAGGGAATGCCAAGCAAAACAGAACAAAAGTCTTCCCCCGCTGATGAGAGATGGCAACAGAAAGGAGAAGAGAAGAGAAGAGAAGAGAAGAGAAGAGAAGAGAAGAGAAGAGAAGAGAAGAGAAGAGAAGAGAAGAGAAGAGAAGAGAAGAGAAGAGAAGAGAAGAGAAGAGAAGAGAAGAGAAGAGAAGAGAAGAGAAGAGAAGAGAAGAGAAGAGAAGAGAAGAGAAGAGAAGAGAAGAGAAGAGAAGAGAAGAGAAGAGAAGAGAAGAGAAGAGAAGAGAAGAGAAGAGAAGAGAAGAGAAGAGAAGAGAAGAGAAGAGAAGAGAAGAGAAGAGAAGAGAAGAGAAGAGAAGAGAAGAGAAGAGAAGAGAAGAGAAGAGAAGAGAAGAGAAGAGAAGAGAAGAGAAGAGAAGAGAAGAGAAGAGAAGAGAAGAGAAGAGAAGAGAAGAGAAGAGAAGAGGAGGAAATTGGATGTATACCCCGTCCTTCACTACCCAAAGGAGTCTCAGAACAGCTTACAATCTCCTTCCCTTCCTCTCCCCACAACAAACACCCTGTGAGGTAGGTGGGGTTGAGAGAGCTCTTGAGAGAACGACTCTGAAAGAACTTGTGACTGACCCAAGGTCACCCAGCAGCCGCATGTGGAGGAGTGGGGAATCAAACCCGGTCCTCCCAGATTAGAGTCCATGCTCCTAACCGCTACACCACACTGGCTCCTAACCGCTACCCCAAGAGGCAATGGCAAACCGCCTCTTATTCTCAATTGCATTGAAAACCCCTTGCTTGGGTCTCCACAAGTCAGTTGCGCTTGACAGCACGTAGGTCGGTAATCATGGATCTCCTGCATTGTGTCTCATTTGACCTCTATGAAAGACTTAAGACCATGGGAAATGTCAACAGGATCAAGCTTATCCTTGCTGATGGGTCTTTTAATAATTCTTATACAGATGGCTGGTAGACTTGAGGTGGACCCTGGAGCTCTGACAGAGACTCATAAGACAGGTCTCTGCCAAATAGTAGTATGCATGTAAGTGCTATCATATCAGAAGCAACTTATGGTGATCCCAGCAAGGGGCTTTCAAGGCAAGTGTGAAGCAGAGGTGGTTTACCATTGCCTTCATAAGAACATAAGAGAAGCCAATGTTGGGTCAGACCAAAGGCCCATCCAGTCCAACACTCTGTATCACACAGTGGCCAGAAATACCAGGTGCCATCAGGAGGTCCATCAGTGGGTCCACCAGAGGAGAAAGACTCCTCTGCAGAGTCTTCCTTGGGGGTCTCCCATCCAAGTACCAACTCTGCTTAGCTTCCAGCTTATGGTGAACTCAGCAAGGGGCTTTCAAGGCAAGTGAGAAACAGAGGTGGCTCGCCATGGCCTTCCTCTGCAGAGTCTTCCTTGGGGGTCTCCCTTCCAAGTATCGACCCTGCTAGCTTCCAAGATCTGATAGGATAGGGCTATAGCATGCTGCCTTCCCTTCCCCTGTGCTTCCCAGTGATGGAAAGTGCTGTGAAGACACAGCCAATTTATGACGACCCCATAGGGCTGGGGTGTCAAACATGCGGCCCGGGGGCCAGATGAGGCCCCTGGAGGGCTTCTATCAGGCCCGCAGTGGAACTGGCTGTCTTCTGCTTCTTCCTCCAGTTCTGCTGCTGAGGCATCATAGGTTTGCAGCTTACAGGTACACACCTGAACAGCATACTCAAGATTGCAACAGCACAGACATGTTGATGCAGTAATTCAGAGCAAGAGGTGTCAGTTCTCAGATACTGTTATCAGACTGGTGGCAACCAGGGTCAGGGCTCTCTCGGTGGTGGCTCCACTCTGGTGAAATGAGCTCCCAGAAGTGACTAGGGCCCTGCAGGACCTTTTACAGTTCCGCAGGGCCTGTAAAATGGAGCTCTTCCACCAGGCTTTTGGAGCCGCCACCACTAGCAACAACACCGCCAACAACTGATATCTACTTTGGCGGAGCCCTGGCCCGTAGGTCCCTCAAACACAGCCCGTGCCAATGACCTGAGATAGCTGCAGAAGGCCGAAGAGTCAATTGGAATATGAGGAATGTTGCTAGCACTTTATCTTGTTTGAATTTTAATGCTGTATTTATTAATGTATGTTATTTTATTATGATTGTATTATGGGAATTTTATCTGTCTGTAAGCCGCCCTGAGCCGGCCTTGGCCGGGAGGGCGGGATAAAAATGTAATAAATAAATGAAATAAATAAATAAGCAAAATATTGCAAGAGTGCTAATGTTTTAAGCATGTTTTTATTTTAAGTTAAAAAAAACTTTGTGTCCTTTATAAAGTTTATGTTTCCACTACCTGGCATTACCTTTTATGACTCGCATGGCCCAGCCCAACAAGGTCTCATTTATGTCAGATCTGGCCCTCATAACAAATGAGTTCGACACCCCTGCCGTAGGGGTTTCAAGGCAAGAGATGTTCAGAGGTGGTTTACCATTTGTCTTCCTCTGCTTCACAACCCTTGGCTTCCATGGTGGTCTCCCATCCAAGCCGATGGAACTGGCTGTCTTCTGCTTCTTCTTCCAGTTCTACTGCTGCTGCATCATCGTAGGTTTGCAGCTTACAGATACACATCTGAACAGCACACTCAAGATTGCAACAGCACAGACATTTTGATGCAATAATTCAGAGCAAGAGGTCTCAGTTATCAGACACTGTTAAATAAACAAAATATTGCAAGAGTGCTAATAAGAACATAAGAACATAAGAGACGCCAATGTTGGATCAGGCCAAAGGCCCATCCAGTCCAACACTCTGTGTCACATGTTTTTATTTTAAGTTTAAAAAAAATCTTTGTGTCCTTTATAAAGTTTATGTCTCCACTACCTGGCATTCCCTTTTATGACTCACATGGCCCGGCCCAACAAGGTCTCATTTATGTCAGATCTGGCCCTCATAACAAATGAGTTCGACACCCCTGCCGTAGGGGTTTCAAGGCAAGAGATGTTCAGAGGTGGTTTACCATTTGTCTTCCTCTGCTTCACAACCCTTGGCTTCCATGGTGGTCTCCCATCCAAGCCGACCCTGCTTAGCTTCTGAGATCTGTCAGGATCAGGCGACACCATGTAACCCTTCCTCCCCAGACAGTAGTAGCCAGCTGCAAAGCCTTTCAAGGACCTGCAAAAAAACCAACAACCACTGAATATTTCCATAAACTTTCCCCTTCCGTTCTCAAGGCTGCCCGACTTTTAAAATGAAGGTTTTCATTCCTCTGCCTCGAAGGCAAGCGGAATCTCTGCCTTCCACGATTAACCCGCTATCAAAATCAGCGGAGGTAGAGCCATTGTGTATTTCACTTGCTCTTTACTTTTTAAGCAGGCGCATCCTTCTCTCTGACTCCATAAAGGCACTTTATTGGACTTCCTAAAAATGTCGAGGGTGCTAAAGCGCGGCATATATTTACAATGGGCTTTATAGGTTGCTGAGTCCTCGTCGCCAGTACATTCCAAAATGTATTTATTACTGCTTTATGACCTCCACTGCTGATTTTTTTTTAATGGACTATGGGGTAAAAGGAAAGCATGAAGAAAGAGAAACTCAGAGAGCAAAAATTAAATTTTTAAAAAGCTAAAACATTGCTTCGAGCGGCAAGGTCTCATGATATCCAGGGTGGCCGCACGGAAGGTGGAGAGGTCCGTTCAAATTCATATTTTTAATGTCTTTAAAACATATTTGTCCTCTTTTTTTCCTAGAAGGCTCACAAACAGACAACAATAGAGCACTGGCTTAGATTCCCCAGAGGCTCTACTGGCATTAAAGTGGTGAGTGAGCGATTTGGCTACTGCCATAGATTAGTTTGCTCTGGAGCTGTCCTTCCTGAGATGAGACAAGAATGTGTGAGCCAGAGGCTAAAAAACTGTGAGCTAGCTCACACTCACTCAGCTTAGAGGGAACACTGCTCGCGGGGTGCAAGTTTCTCACATTCTGCATCCTGTGGCAGCCCAACGTGTCCCTCGAAACTGTGTTTGTGGGGGGGTCCCCTGTCTTTCAGGAACAAGATTTCAAGGGGCTTTTGGAGCTGCTCTGGGATAGGAAAGGTGAGAAAGATGGCTCCAGCATCAGAAGAAGAAGAAGAAGAGATCGGATTGATACCCTGCCCTTCACTACCAGAAGGAGTAGTTTACAAACTCCTTTCCCTCCCCCTCCCCACAACAGACACCCTGTGAGGTAAAAGAAGAAGAAGAAGAAGAGATTGGATGTATACCCCGCCCTTCACTACCCGAAGGTGTCTCAGAGCGGCTTACAAACTCCCTTTCCCTTCCCCTCCCCACAACAGACACCCTGTGAGGTAA
>NW_015175004.1:0-10677 GCF_001447785.1 Gekko japonicus | reverse complement strand
GCCCTGGGTTTTGACAACAAACAAGGTAAACAGAATAAGAAGGGAAAGGTGGGTGTGGCTGGATGACCACACTGCTGGTAACATGTGGGTGTGGCCTAATGTGCTAATGAGCAGTGCTATCAGGGTGTGGCCTATTATGCTAATGAGTTTTGCTGGGCTTTTTCTACAAAAAGAGCCCTGCTCATTACTATGTATGGGTGTGAAAGCTGGACAATGAAGACAGCTGATGGGAAGAAAGTTGTTTCGTTTGAAATGTGCTGTCGGAGGAGAGTTTTATGGATACTGTGAACCACCCAAAAGAAAAATCAGTGGTTCCAGATTGAATCAAGCCTGAAGTCTCCCTAGAAGATAAAATGACTGAGGTTGTTATACATAGAATCATTAGAATCACAGAGTGGGAAGGGGCCAGACAGGCCATCTAGTCCAACCCCCCTGCTCAGTGCAGGACCAGCCTAGAGCATCCCTGGCAAGTGTTGGTCCAGCCGCTGCTTGAAGACTGCCGGGAAAGGGGAGCCCACCACCTCCCAGGGCAGCTGATTCCACTGTTGCACAGCTCTGACTGTAAAAAAGTTTTTCTTAATATCCAGCTGATACCTTCCCACCCTTAATTTCAACCCATTCTTGCGAGTCCTCTCCTCTGCTGCCATCAGGAACAGCTCCCTGCCCTCCTCCTCTGAGTGACAGCCCTTCAAAGACTTCAACAGAGCCATCCTGTCCCCCCTCCACCTTCTCTTCTCCAGACTGAACATTCCCCAGGTCCCTCAGCCTTTCCTCCTAGGGCTTGGTCATCCTCGTCGCTCTCCTTTGCACATTACGATAAGAGCCACTAGAAAAGACAATAATGCTTGGAAAGGCTGAAGGCAGTAGGAACAGAGGAAGACCCAACATGAGATGGATGGACTCCAATAGCACCTTAGAGACCCACAAGATTGTCCTCCTCCCTCCCTCCCTCCTTTTTATTTGGAGGAAACTGATAAGATGCAGTAGATGGATTTAAAACATATGGGAAAAGAACAGTTGTTCTGAAAGGCACACATGGACATATAAAGCTGCCTTATAGCAGATCAGATCACTGGTCCATCCATCAAGGTCAGCATTTCCTACTCAGACTGGTAGCAGCTCTCCAGAGTCTCAGCTAGAGGTCTTTCACATCACCTGCTACCTGATGCTTATAGCTGGAGATGCTGGGGATCGAACCTGGGACTTTCTGTTTGCCAAACAGATGTTCTACCCCTGAGCCACAATCACTGCCATTACAGAGGGCATCTTGAGCTCTTCTTCTGCCAAAATATTCCAGAGAGTTGGAACCACAATTGGTAGGTTGAGACAGAAGGTGTTTAAGGCAGAGTAGGTTATACTGATGGCGGGACCTCAATCGACAGGTTTTGCTATGAGGCATGTAATGAACACAGGCTATAAATATCAGGTTTATTCCAGACAATGAACACAGGCTGTACATATCAGGTTTATTCCAGACAATGGAAGCATGACAGAGCTAGTCCAAGGATTTTGCCTCCATTCCCCCACAGAAATGCTGAAAGTCCCAGGAGTGTTTGACTGGATGAGCCATTGGCCTGATCCAACATGGCTTCTCTTTTGTTTTTATGTCTGGGGGCAGTGATGCTCTGTATTCTTGGTGCTTGAGGGGCAACAGTGAGACGGTTTCTGAAGTTCTGGCCCTGCTGGTGGACCTCCTGATAGCACCTGAGTTTTGGCCAGTGTATGACACAGAGTATTGGACTGGATGGACCACTGGCCTGATCCAACATGGCTTCTCTCATGTTCTTATGTTCAGGTAACATGACTGGAAAGAGATCAGGATGCGTAGCCGTGTTAGTTTGCCTGTAGCAGTAGAAAAGAGCAAAAGTCGAGATCAGATTTGCTCACATTTCCCCCCACAAAATCGCCATGCTTTGTAAACTGTTCGATGCTTTTAACTAAGCATGGTGAAGAGAGACTGCTACCCCAGAGGACAGTCAGTGCAAAACTTGTCTCTAACACTGCAGAACAGTGACCGGAATACTCCGGAATACTCCGTGCCTAGGGTTCGTACTCCTGAAAAGAAGGCCACCTTGCAATACATGGTTCTGCCGCTTCACTACTCACGAAAGAAAATGATTCTTCGCCCAGGAACTGCTGAAGTTTCACTCGTGGGCATGTCTCTTTGGGTGCAGGAAGGTCAGCCGGCTGTGGGCAAAGTCAGGAGACAATCTTGTGCGGCGCCGGTAGGGCCATTCATCAACAACACACCGGTGACGAGTGAGGGGGAGGGGGAAAATATACACAGATGCGGTTTATGTGCTGGAGGGAGATCATCTTGCCAAATCCCCACTGGCAAAATGAAATGAAAACAAATCGCTTCTCTCTGCAGCAATACCTCCTGACATGATGGCGTTCCAGAATTCGACAAGCCAGCAGAATGACAATCATGAATGTAGGTTCTCTGCAGAGCCATGGAGCACACAGACTCATAGAATCTGCGGCACCTATTCAGCGGTGGGCAGGACATGTGTTTCTGTGAGGCTCACATTAGGCTAGATTAGGATTGCCAGTAGGGATGGGCACAGAACGGTTTGGTGTAGCGGTTAAGAATGCGGACTCTAATCGGGGAGAACGGAGTTGGATTCCCCACTCCTCCACATGCAGCTGCTGGTGTGACCTTGGGTCACTCACAAGTTGTCTCGGAGCTGTTCTCTCAAGAGCAGTCCTCAAAGAGCTCTCTCAGCCCCACCTACTTCACAAGGTGTCTGTTGTAGGGAGAGGAATGAAAGTGGATTGTAAGCCACTCTGAGACTCTTTTGGGTAGTGAAGGGCCATGGGGTATAAATCCAATCTCCTCTTCTTCCCCCACTCCTCCACTTCTACCTGCTGATGTGACCTTGGGTCACAGAGCGGCTTACAAACTCCTTCCCCTTCCCCTCCCCACAACAGACACACCCTGCGAGGTAAAAGAAGAAGAAGAAGAGATTGGATTTATACCCCGCCCTTCACTACCCAAAGGTGTCTCAGAGCGGCTTACAAACTCCTTTCCCTTCCCCTCCCCACAACAGACACCCTGTGAGGTAAAAAAGAAGAAGAAGAAGAGACTGGATTTATACCCCGCCCTTCGCTACCCAAAGGTGTCTCAGAGCGGCTTACAAACTCCTCCCCCTTCCCCTCCCCACAACAGACACCCTGTGAGGTAAAAGAAGAAGAGACTGGATTTATACCCCGCCCTTCACTACCCAAAGGTGTCTCAGAGCGGCTTACAAACTCCTTTCCCTTCCCCTCCCCACAACAGACACCCTGTGAGGTAAAAGAAGAAGAAGAAGAGACTGGATTTATACCCCGCCCTTCGCTACCCAAAGGTGTCTCAGAGCGACTTACAAACTCCTTTCCCTTCCTCTCCCCACAACAGACACCCTGTCAGGTAGGTGGGGCTGAGAGAGCTCTTGACAGAAACTGTTCTTTTTCAAGGACAGCTCTTATCAGAACTACGGCTTACCCAAGGTCATCCAGCAGGTGCAAGTGGAGGAGTGGGGAATCAAACCCGGTTCTCCCAGATTAGAGTCCGCGCACTTAACCACTACACCAAACTGGCTCTCAGGGATCTGAACTGGCCAGTTCAGTTTGGGGCATTTTTTGTTTGGTTTGGTTTGAGGTTTGGTTTGTGGGCCACCCCAAACTGAACTGGATTTTTTATGTTCGTGCCCATCCCTAATTGCTAGTATCCTCCAGGTAGGTTGCCAGAATTGGAGAAATCAGAGAAGGACTGAATACACCAGCTGCTAGTCCACATGCATGAGCTGGTCTAGCGCATATGTGCACACTAAAGCATCATATGAAGCACACTTATATCCATTGTGCATTGTGAACGCAAATGCATGCATGCTGTTCCAACAGCTGGATATCTGGCCCTTATTAAGAATCACACCGAAGTGGTCCACGCCCAATTGCAGGGTGCATTTGGCAAGAATGTACACATGGCCATTGTCTCTGAGCTGCTGCTTTAAGGATGGGACAACCAGCCCAACAGCCCAACCCTCTCAGCTGAGCCAGACGACTGCTTGCTGACTCAACCGAGACCACTTCTCAGCCAATACAGCACCCCCTATGCTACCACTGCGCCATTCTGTTTGACCTGAGACTAGGCAGTTTGATGTAGTGGTTAAGAGCAGAGACTCCAATCTGGAGAACCAGGTTTGATTCCCCACTCCTCCACCGGCAGCTCCTGGGTGACCTTGGGCCACTCACAAGGGACAAACAGAGGTAGTTTGACAACCTGGGACTTCCTTGGTGGTCTCCCATCCATGTGCTAAGCAGGGCCGACCCTGCTTAACTTCCAAGTTCTGGTGAGATTGGGGTAGCCCGGGCCATCCAGGTGAGGGGAAAGGTAATGGAATGCAAAAGGATAGAGGTTGTTTCCTCAGTTGGGTGTAGTAGTCAAGAGCACGGACTCTAATCTGAGAGAACCGGGTTCGTTTCCTCACTCCCCACACATGCAGCTGCTGGTGTGACCTTGGGTCAGTCACAAGTTCTCTCAGAGCTGTCCTCTCAAGGGCAGTTCTCAAAAGAGCTCTCAAAGGCCCCGCCCACCTCACAGGGTGTCTGTTGTGGGGAGGAGAAGGGAAAGGAGATTGTAAGCCGCTCTGAGACTCCAAGTGAAGAGCGGGGTATGAATCCAATCTCTTCTTCTCTTCTTCTCTTCTTCTTCTCTTCACCATTTTAGTCTTAGATTATTGAAAGTCTTCTCCCCCTTCCCAATCTTGTAGTACATTGATATTCTAAGTGATTGGATTAAAAAGTTGTATTAATTGAGAAATCGATGAACAGGAGTCGGGCGGCAAAGTCATATAGATCGCCTCATCCTGACCAATCTAAGTCAAGTCGCCCTTCCTGTAGGTATTCCGTCAGCCGCATTTTGCTCGCCAGTCCATCAAACGACTCTTAATTATGGGCTGCGGCAATTTGTCTTCGAACGTCACACGATAGTGGAATCTATGCATCGATAAATACGGCTCCAAAGCTGTTTTCCACCCAATGGAGAGTTAATTGCTTCGACTGTTTGAAGCAGAGGCAGTCATTCTTTGAGCCAGCGTGTCCGGCAAGGTGGGATACAAATAGAAGCAATAAATAAATAAATAAATAAATAATTTAATTGGGGCTTTTCAAGGTCCTCTGGGGACGGAAGAGTGGTCTCTAAAGAACATGCAAGACGAAAGGGGGAAATGCGGCCTTGGATTGGAAGGAGCTGACCGGGGTGCTGAAACTGTATCTGCCTTCCCAGTGATCCAAGGAAAGAGCCGTACCGCTCAATTCTAGAGCACACTTCTTCGGATACATTGAAACAGACTTCCTCAACCATTACATATAGGTGGGGGGTGGGCTAGTTTCCTGGAAGGGCTAATTGGAGTCAAGTTGCATAAGTAACTGAGCGATAAGTATAGCTAAGATTGGGTTAAAGCAGTTGTTAGGTAAAGGTAAAGGTTTCCCTTGCTCGAAAGCTAGTCGAATCCAACTCTAGGGATGCGGTGCTCATCGCCGTTTCCAAGCCAAAGAGCCACCGATGGGACTAGATGCCAAGGCGCACGGAACGCTGTTACCTTCCCACCGAAGCGGTACCTATTTATCTACTCACAATTTCTTGCTTTCAAACTGCTAGGTTGGCAGGAGCTGGGACCAGAGATGGGAGCTCACTCCATTATGCGGCACTCGGGTCTTGAACTGCTGAACTACCGACCTTCCAGTCTGCAGTTCAGCGTCTTAACCACTTGAGCCACCTCAGCTCTAAAGCAGTTGTTAAGACCTGTGAATAATGCATCTTGACTCTAACTAGCCCTTCCTGGCAACTAACCCCACACACACACACACACACACACACACACCTATATGTAATGCTTGAGGAAGTCTTGTTTCAATGTATCGGAAGAAGTGTGCAATTCAGCCAACATTTGTACCCCGAATTAAACTTTGTTGGTCTTAAAGGTGCCACTGGACTCAAACTTTGTTGCTTCAGACCAACACGGCCTGAGAGCCAGTTTGGTGTAGTGGTTAAGTGCGCAGACTCTAATCTGGGAGAACTGGGTTTGATTCCTCACTCCGCCATTTGCACCTCGCTGGGTGACCTTGGGCAAGCCGCAGTTCTGATAAGAGCTGTTCTTGAAAAAGAGCAGTTTCTGTCAAGAGCTCTCTCAGCCCCGCCTACCTCACAGGGTGTCTGCTGTGGGGAGGGGAAGGGAGAGGAGTTTGTAAGCCGCTCTGGGACACCTTTGGGTAGTGAAGGCTGGGGTATAAATCCAATCTCTTCTTCTTCTTCTTCTTCTTCTTCTTCTTCTTCTTCTTCTTCTTCTTCTTCTTCTTCTTCTTCTTCTTCTTCTTCTTCTTCTACCCACCTGAATCTATAATATGTAAGTGTTAAGCCATAGTCCAATGCTTAAGGGGAACAATTAGCTTTGAGTCCAGTGGAACCTTTGAGACCAGAAAGAGTTTCAGGGCATAAGCTTTTGAGGGCCAAAGTTTCCTCGTCAGGCGCGAGTGCAGGAAGCGGCATTACATATAACAATCTCTTCCAGGGATAAAAAGTCTCCAGTTCAGTCAACATCTGAACTGTGAACATCAAGGGGCGAGCAAATGGGAAGGTAAACAGTAATAAATTAATAAATAAATCATGATGGCGCTTCGTCAGGCCCCTCAAAATGCTTGAGGCCAGCTGACTTACATGGGCATTTATTAATTTCGAGACCGTGGCTTTCGATGAGAAGGAACCGGCTGGATATCGCTCACATACTCCTGTCATCACCAATATATTTTAATGAACCTTGAAGCAAAAAAAAAAAAATTCCTTTGGATTTTAAAAGAAGAGGTTCTTGGCTGTATTTCATGCATACTTTCAAGGACACCGTGCATTAATTTTGGAGATCCATTGACTCACTTGCCTATATCCAATAAATTATATCAGGTAATTAAGCTATTCATTTCCGCGTCCCTGATGTCCTTGGGAGATCTGATAGGGTGGATTGATTTGCAGCAGGGAAGGGTGGTGCGGCTTGTTGGGCCTTGGAGGTGATAAGGGAGGCTCAGCTTAGGGTATTTGGAGCCTTCATATATAAATAAGGGGCTCGTATAACTGTAGTTAAGGTCTTCTATTTAATAAAGGTAAAGGTAAAGGTTCCCTTGCTCGAAAGCCAGTTGAACCCGACTCTAGGGTTGCGGTGCTCATCTCCGTTTCAAAGCCGAAGAGCCAGCGCTGTCTGAAGACGGTTCCGTGGTCATGTGGCCGGTATGACTAAACACCAAGGTGCACGGAACGCTGTTCCCTTCCCACTGAAGCGGTACCTGTTTATCTACTTGCAATAATAAATAATAAAGGTACCCTCCATCATTAGCAGAAGGACCGCAGCATGATGGAAGAGCATCTGGCTTTGCATGTAGAAGTCCTCAGGTTCAACTGACAGCCAGTTTGGTGTAGTGGTTAGAAGCGTGGACTATAATCTGGGAGCATCGGGTTTGATTCCCCACTCCTCCATATGCAGCTGCCATTTCCTCCAGGAGAAGTGGAATAAATGTTTTAAATAAATAATAAGTAAGCTGTTTGTGCAGTCTGGAGATCAGCTCTAATTCGGGGAGATCACCAGCCCCCTCCTGGAGGCTGGCAGACCTAGCAATCAATGCTCCCTCTAAGCTATGGAGGCTTGTGAGCAAAAATTCTACCTTGTGAGCCGCTGGCATTCAATTGGTGAGCCAGCCATTTGGCTGCTGCATAAATTAGTTTGCTCTGGAGCCATCCTTCCCGAGCGAAGACAAAAATGCGTGAGCCGGAGGCTAAAAAACTGTGAGCGGGCTCACACAAACTCAGCTTAGAGGGAACACTGCTAGCAATGTTACTTCATTTAAAACCAGAAGTGACATAGGGATGCTCTAGCACTTCTCAAAAAAAAAACCCTGTGGTTTTGCCATAGAGTTTTTGGGATATGCTAGAGAGTCCCTTATGTCACTTCTAGTTTTAGCACACTGGCGTGCTGCTGACTCACTAGGCCTCACCCTTTAGGGTTGCCAGGGGAGTTACCTGTAAAAAGGCCTAGGGCCAGGTTGCTGGGGTCACACAGGAAGTGATGTCATCACACCAGTGACTTCCAGGTGACACTCTGAAATTTGGGCAAAACTTCTATGGTAAAACCAGCTTCTGCCACAAAGTTTTTGTCTAAATACCAGAATGTCAACCAGAAGCCGCTGGTGTGATGACATTGCCTCCTGTGTGATGCTGGCGACGTGACCAAGGCCTTCTTCTTTCTACCAGTAAGTTCCCCTGCTGGCCAGCTGACTGGCAGCTGGGGAGCCGGGCCTCCACCAGGGGGTCTGCCAATGATCCCTCTAAGCTGTGGAGTCTTGTGAGCAAAAATTCTACTTTGTGAGCTCCTGGCATTAAAGTTGTGAGCGAGCGATTTGGCTGCTGCCTAAATTAGTTTGCTCTGGAGCCCTCCGTCCTGAGCAGAGACAAAAATCTGTGAGCTGGAGGCTAAAAAACTGTGAGCTAGCTCACACTAACTCAGCTTAGAGGGAACACCGCTGACAACCCTTTCACCCTCACCCATTCCTCCCAGGGATTGCCAGCTGCCATCTGGCAACCCTAGATACAGCCAAGACCCAGATTTCACTGCCTCAGCGTAAACCAGGCTGGGGCAAGCAGAGAAGAAAAGTTTTGCGTGTCATAATAAAAGAATAATGCAAGTTGTTTACCGAGTTAAAGTTTACTGCTGACTCCTGGAGCTCAGAGGCCCGAACCCGGAGCCCATAAACTGTGATAACGGGAGGCAGGAAACCAAGATAGGCCCGTCTTCGAGATAACAGATAATGAAGAAACTTTACGAAGGAAACCACGAAGCCTTGTTAACCAAGAGGGATCGCGATTGTTTCCCATTCCATTAAACTTTTATGAGGCTGGGGGATGATTATGCAGGGCTTATCAACACAGGAGGGTGCGGAGCAAGGCCGTCTTCACAAGACGGCCCTGCAGATAAACAGACCCCATTGGAGAAGGACGGATCACGGAAAGCTTCCTTTGCGAGCCGTGAGGTTGTGTTCAGTTCTCGTTATACATGGGTAGTTTGGCAGGGGCCCTGACCTTGGATGGCCCAGGCTCGCCTGATTTCCTCAGATCTCAGAAGCTAAGCAGGGTCAGCCCTTGTTAGTACTTGGATGGGAGACCACCAAGGAAGTCCAGGGTTGCTATGCAGAGGCAGGCAATGGCAAACCACCTCTGTATGTCTTTTGCCCTGACCTGGGTGGCCCAGGCTAGCCCAATGTCATCAGAGCTCAGTAGCTAAGCAGGGTCAGCCCTTGTTAGTACTTGGATGGGAGACCACCTGGGAAGTCCAGGGTGGCTATGCAGAGGCAGGCCATGGCAAGCCACCTCTGTTCATCTTCGCCCTGACCTGGATGGCCCAGGCTCGCCTGATCTTATCAGATCTCAGAAGCTAAGCAGGATCGGCCCTTGTCAGTATTTGGACAGGAGACCACAAAGGAAGTCCAGTTTGGTGTAGTGGTTAAAGGCAGCAGACTCTAATCTGGGAGAACCAGGTTTGATTCCCCACGCCTCCACATGCAGCTGCTGGCGTGATGTTGGGTCAGTCACAAGTTCTCTCCGAGCTGTTCTCTCAATCGCAGTGCTCTGAGAGTTCCCTCAGCCCCACCTACCTCACAAGGTGTCTGTTGTGGGGAGGGGGGGAGGAGATTGTAAGCCGCTCTGGGACTCTGAGTGAAGGGCGGAGTCTAAATCAAATCTCTACTTCTTTTTCTTCTTCTTCGATGGGAGACCACCAAGGAAGTCAAGGGTGGCTACGCAGAGGTAGGCAATGGTGAGCCACCTCTGTTCATCTGCCCTGGCCTAGATGGCCCCACTAGCCTAATCTCCTCAGATCTCAGAAGCTAAGCAGGGTCGGCCCTGGTTAGTGTTTGGTTGGGAGACCAGCAAGGAAGTCCAGGGTTGCTAAGCAGAGGCAGGCAATGGCAATCCATTTCTGTCCATCTCTTGCCTTGAAAACCCTACTTCGGTCACCATGTCAGCTGCAACTTGACGGCACTTTCCACTACTAGTAAAAGAGAGCTCATTGGTAAGACAAACCAGCCATTCAATCTAACAGCCTAATAACAAAGTTGGAAGGGACCAGTATGATCCTAGAAATAACACCTAGAGAAGAACAGCTATACACAGCTTGGGGGAAGGTTAGTCAGGATCGAGTCTTATGGACCTTCTCAGTTCCCCTTCCACATTACAGCAGCCATGGTCCCGGGGAGGCAAAGACGTCTTTGACCTTTGATCGCCACTTTGAGGTCAGGAAGCAATTTTTCTCCAGGACAGTTTGGCTGGAGATCCCGGAGGTTTTTCGTCATCTTCTGGGCATGGAACAAGGGTCACTGGGTGTGTGTGGAGGGGGAGGGATTTGTGAATTTCCCGAATTTGCAGCAGGTTGGACTAGATGACCCTGGAGGTCCCTTCCAACTGAACTCTATGATTCTATGATTCTATGACCTCTGAAAAGGGTATAGTGGAGATCATGGGAGCCACCTGGACATGTCACATGAGGCAGGACTAGGGTTGCCAACTTCCAGGCGGAGACTGGAGAGCTCCCAGAATTAATCCCAGGAAAAAATGGCTGCTTCAAAGGGACTCCATGCAGCTTTGAGAAAGACAGGAGTACT
>NW_015175003.1:54172-60165 GCF_001447785.1 Gekko japonicus | reverse complement strand
CCCCGCATCTGCCACTTCTGGTGGTACAAGAGGTTCTGTTGGCTGAGGAGCAGAGTATGGATGATTTTGCCCAGCTTTTCTTTTGTATTTTAGCAAATAGTTTTTTAAAAAGATCTATTATGAAAATTTTCACTTGAGTGTGTGCATTTGAAAATGCTGCTATGATTGGCAAAGATGGCATAGAACGAAGACCTTTTTAAATTCAGGTTCTTCTTATTTTAGGTAGCAGTGATGGTTCTGAACTCAGCGAAGAGACTTCATGGCCAGCATTTGAAAGGTAAGAAAAACTATTCTGTGTCTTGGTCAAACAGGAAGAAAGAGCACTTCACACATGATAGTTCTCCTACCTGGCAACTATTTCCGTGTAGGAGACATTCACAATGTGTACACTACAACCTATCCAAGTCTGTTGGTGCAAATAGGTGGTGATTTTGTGTGTCAGTTAGGTGGAGATGAGATCTGTGTAGGAAATAGCATTTGTGAAGCAGTTGTGATCATTTCATGCAGTAGTGTCTAGAAGAGCTGTAATTACAGGCCCACAGCCCTCAGTTCTACAATCTGGATAGCATACTGCTTTGAGAGAGAGTCCATTGTACATAAAAGTGACACATGAATGACTGATTGGGCTAAACACTGCCAGGTGGGAAATTGTTCAAGGTGGTATCCAGAGCTTAGGAGAGCCTCCTCACAATCTTTCCTAGCCAGAGCTCTAGAGTGCGGGTGTCAAACATATGGCCTGCAGGCTGGAACCAGCTCATTGAGGATTCGTATCCGGCCCATGAGCAACTGGCTGTCCCCTGCTTCCTTCCCTGAGGCTGCTGCTGCCACTGTATCACAGCTCACTTTCGGCTGTCTCCCTCAATCGCGCAGGGAGAGGTACAAAGCCAAGCCTCTTTCCTTCCATTGGTTGAGGTCTCCTCCCCCCTCCTGAGATGGGAAGGAGGGAGAAGGAAGGGAGGAGGAGGGAAAGTAAGAGAGAGAACAGAGTTTCAGTCCAGTGGCACCTTTAAGACTAACACAGTTTTATTCAAGGTATAAGCTTTTGTGTGCACACACACTTCTTCAGAGAGAGGGAGGGTGAGAGCAGGGATTCCTCTGACAAGCACAGTTTCCATTGAGATCACCCTGCTCTGCTGTTTACTGTGAGACCTGATCTCACACACACAGACATGCACACACACACACACACGTTAAAAGAAAGGAATGGGATGTGGGAAAGAGATGCTTTGGAATAAGGAAGAAAGGGGGATTAAAAGGAAATTATTTGGGGCTTATTCTGAAAAGGGTTTTTTTAATATTAGATTTCTCTGTGCCTATCTGGGATTAGGACCCTGATTAGGAATTACAATACTTGGATTGGATTCTGTTGTTTAAGGACTGAAAGTAAATGGCTAAGTATTTAAAAATACATTTATGGTTCTATATGTTCCAGTTCAACATCTTCTGTTCCCTCCCACCTCACTAGCTGCCTTTCTTCACATTAACCCCCTCCACCCCCCACCCCGGTTTTTTTACTGTTTCATTATCATCACTAGCACCGAGTGGATTTTGTCTGTTCTGAAATCAACACATTATTTCACTTGGAGAGATCCTCCTCTCCAGTTCTAGCAGCACAGCGGGGGGGGGGGGCCTAGCAGCACAGCTTGCAATCTTTGTTGGTGAAAAGGAGCAAGAGTTCAGTAGAGTTCACTACTCACTGCTGTATCTCACTTCAGATACAGAGTTCATCTGTCCTTATACCTTGGAGACTGGAATGGTTTGAGATGCCAGTAATAATAGCACACGTTGGTAATGGGACAGGAAACCTAGGTCTCAATTCAGTCCAGGAGGATGCATTGTCTTGAGCTTCATTATCAGTTGTAATTCAGCAGCCTCTCTTTCTAATCTCTATGTGAAATCCCTTTGTAAGAGAAAGCTGGATTCATGATTCAAATATGAGCAATGAGGAGGAAAGCAGCAAATCATCATGGACAGGCAAGGCTACATATCTTTGGAAACACCTTAGGGCAGCTACTATTTTGGGGGATGACTCTAGAGCAGAGGTGTCGAACCCATTTGTTACAAGGACTGGATCTGACATAAATGTCATTTTGTCGGGCCAGGCCATGTGTGCCATAATGTGTAATGCCAGGTAAGGGAGATATAAGCTTTATAAAAGTGATTTCAGATGTCAAAAGGCAATAGCAGGTGAATGACAATAGCAGGCTTGATTGGATTAGGTGTGATATGCAGAGGGGCAGTAGGCGTGGAGATATCAGCATTGGTAATGTGACAGGAAACCTAGGTCTCAGTTTGGTCCAGGAGGATTCAGTCCAGAAGGATGCAAAAATAAATGGACATAAGTCTTGACATTAGAAACCACAAAATTCAAAAACCAGTGGGGGAACATTTTAATCATCCAGGACATTCAGTTGCTGACCTAAGAGTAGCAGTTTTATGGGAGACAGTTCTTTGTAGGTAGTTACCATAGGTTTCTATGGTGCCTTGCACAATAGTTACAAGTTGGAGATTTAAGATTCACCACCACCACCCCGCAATCCCCCATTATTCTTCAGCTTCCTCCAGAACAACCAAAGCATATTGCTGAATCAACATAAGAGGGGCCATGTGTTTTCCGGGGTTTGTTTTTGTTTTATTTTAATGCTGTATCAAACATTGCCTCCCAAATTGGTGCTTAAGTCATTAGAAACCACTACAGATATCAATTACAATATCTTAAAAGTTGTTAAGGACAAAGCCAGTGGCAGCATATCCTGAGGTGGGACAGCTTCTGAGCCCGGTAGGCTTCTCACCTCCCCTTCATATGTGGCCCTAGATTAGATTGGCTAATTGGAATTGTAAGCCGCTCAGAGCCCCTAGGGGGTGAGCGGGATAGATGTTGAAGGATAAATAAATAAATTTGGGGCCCATTTGCCACTGGCTCCCTGCCCATGCACTTCCTTTGCCACTTGTCTGTTTGCCCTTCCTGCACCCACTCGTTTGCAAGCACTGCCACCAAAGCTCCTAGCTGCAGGCCAGGAGGGATAGCTGTGTGTGCAGCTGGTGGGAGGATGCCCAGGAATATGGGGGGCATGCAGGGGGCTTGGCACTCTCTGCCCAAGGCCTCCCCAAAACCTGGGCAGTCCTGGCTAAGGAAGGTTCTTGTGTTAGGGTCACAGTCAAGCATGATGGATGGATGTTTGGCTGCTGCCTCTTCTCTTGCAGGCCTCCAAGACTGCATGCATGCCCTGAACATCTTCTGAGCCCCTACTGAGTCTCCAGTACTTGTTCATAAAGATTGTTATGTCTTTAGAGAGCCTCATGTGTCATTGGATGGGTTGTAAAATTGTTCTTGTTTGGAGCAGCTTTGGTCTCTGTAGGGTCTGAGTTTGAACATAGCTATTAGTACATGCTTTGTTCAACACCACTTGTACAGAGGCAACTCAGCGGGAGAAGCCAGGGGCATCTGGTTTTCTCCATTACTAGCAAGGAAGGGCAAATGACTCAAACAACAACTTCTTGAGCAGTTTTCTGTTGGCAGGAGGAAAGAGCTGTAAACCCACTGTTACAGAGAACAGTGCATTTACAATGGTTTAATAAATGAATTTTGGTGGCTCCCCCCAGATGCTGGCCAGCTGGCCTGCAGGGGGAAGCCCCACCCCCAACAATCATCCATGGCCCTGCTTGAAAAAAGCAGGCACCGTGCGTGCCTTCCCTGCAAGCGGCAAATTCACAGCTTACAAAGCAGGCACCTGCAGCGCTTGCTTTCCCTCCAGCCATTTAAAGGGAAGGTCACTCTGCATGATGTCATCGTGTTGGGGATGCCCCCCCGAACACCCCCCAAATCCCCCTACCGAGAAGAAGATGGGACCTGGCAACCCTAGTGGGATCCCTAACTGGCTGCAATCACATGATGAAGAAGCCATTTCAAGTTTTGTTTGAAGTGCCAAAGCAGCTGCAAATAGTGAAAAGCATATTTGTCTTCATGGGCCCCCCATGCATTTAGATCCTACATTTTTTTTTAATCGATGCAGCTGCATCACTAGTATTCATTCGTAGTTAAGAAATGGCCGATGTAGCACCTTACTGGTTTCCTCTAGGAGAAGATAATAATAGTGTAATTAATTGTGCCCCAGGGGGGAACTGGAAGGAGTGGGGAGGCAATTAAGAGAGGGGATTTGGGAGGAAATCAGTGTGGAAGGCAAATGGAGCTCTTAGAAGTGGAAATAGACCTAGTATCTAAAATTTCCTGTTGGGTTATTCCTTTGAATAAAGAAGGATCCATGGGATGTTCATAAATTACACTTTGTTCACAAAACAGACTCTGCTGGATGTTTATTTGCTCTTCCGTTTTCTCATGAATAAAATATATTAAACTATTAACCCTCTGATCTGCGTTGTATTGGATTCTCATTGCCAGAGCCAGTTCAGTTCCTTTAACTGGAGTGTTCCACTGAAAAAGGAGCATGTGTCGTTAAGCAGTGGCTTTTAAAAACAAGTACACAGGCATTCCTTTTGTTGTTGTTGTTGCTGCTATATTCTGTATTGCCTTTATTTACCCCTCCCTGGCTTTGTCTGGGTCCAGCTAAGGGCGTGAGATTGTCTCTCTGTGGGTAACGCGGTTCTTTATTCCTGAATAATGCTTCATCAGGTAGGATTAAGTTGAATGAAGAGATCAGGGTTTCCAAACTCCAGATGGGACCTGTATATCCCCTGGAATAACAAGTTATGTCCAGATTACAGAAATCAGTTCCTCGGGAGAAAATGACTGCTTTGGAGGGTGAGCTGTGTATGTCCTTATGCCCTGCTGAGGTCCCTCCTCTCTCTAGCTCCCCCCCCACCCCGTATCCACTCCCAGATCTCCAAGAATTTCTCATCCTGGAGTTGGCAACCCTGTCTCAAGTGCACTAGTTGTGATAAATCAGCGTTGCTAATAAACAGGCCATGTCAGTTGCTTCTGGCGCATCATGTTTGTATAACAGTGAGAAAGTAAGAGCATTGCAATGTAAGCTTCTTCAGTGGGTAATGGAAAAATTATGGTTTTGTTCCTTTGATTCATGCACAGTGTTATAATACAGACTAATTAAAGGTACAACTTAACCCCTTTTATCCAAAACCAAGACTGTCTCAAAATTACACAGGACTCTAGTAGTACGTTAAAGACTAGCAGATTTTATTCTGGTATAAGCCTTTGTCAGTCAAAGCTGCATCAAGTTATACAACCATTGGGCCAAAGTTTTATAGACTGTGGGTGGGTGGGGTTATTTATGTAGTTATTTAGAAAAATTCTGCACTTCCTCTCCAGAGAATGTTACAAAGAAAGGCAAGTTGATTGATCCAATGGAAGGAATAGTGTAACAGAGTGGGTGTGAGACACTCCCAACAGTAGCAAAGTAGAATACATATCAAGTCTGATAGAGATGAAATGAAACAGTGGTGCATATTAGCATTTGTAAGGAGTATGCAAGACATGAGCTCCTATAATGAGTTGGGAATCTAAGGTCCACATTAAGCCCTAGGGGTCTGTATTGACCATGATAAGTGCAGGTATTAGGGAGGCAAGCAGTCAAAGCCTTTGCCACTTGGTGTTTGAGCTTGAAAAACGTCAGTTACATGTAAGCATTTTCCCTGTGTCCTAAGGCTGAGGTTGAAACACTGTAATAGTGAAGAAAGACAGTAAGATACAAAGCACTGAATTCATTTACAAGTGAAATATATGTACTTTGTTGTGTGTTCTCCATTTTAAGCTGTCATGGGAAATTGTGCTGTTCTTTTGCAAACTCAGCTGTTGATTTGATAGTTTTAAAAAATGCAGTTTCTCAGCAGTGGATATAAGCACAGCCCTGTTGTATTTGCTGCTGTTAAAAGTATCCTGCAATAAGGGAACTAATACACAAGAACCGTTTTACACATTCAGATAATTATGCATATTTTTTAATTTGTTGTGTTAGCACATCTTGTGTTCTTTGCTTGTAAGCCATCAAAACTTAGTCTATGTATTATCTTCAGAGTTC
>NW_015175003.1:53843-54008 GCF_001447785.1 Gekko japonicus | reverse complement strand
GCTTTACTTTAAGTTCAGTTTTAAATTAGCTTTTCCTGTTTCTCAAACCACTGATAGGGATGCCAGTAAAAGTAACCCAGTGTTGTGTGTTTGTGCTCATGTGAGGAACATGTGTCAAATTAAGAAAAAGATCTTTTTTCTTAATTTAAAAAATTGGTATGGCTT
>NW_015175003.1:53535-53814 GCF_001447785.1 Gekko japonicus | reverse complement strand
GGCTATCGAGGCCACATGAAGGGCAACAGGTACAAACCCCTTTGCGTTCAGGGGCTGGACTTTTCCCCTCTGGTGTTGGTGATTGGCTTGATATTGAAGTGGGTGTCATCTGACACTTCTGTTCCTTCTGACTTCCTTGGCCAAATCCTGTTGGTGCGCTTTCTCTTACAATGGGCCTTCCCTTTCCTGTGACTCAAATCATATCTTTATAGATTGTGGCTGGCTTGTTCTAATCTGCAAATATTGTTTCTGAAAGTATTGCACCATTAAGTGAAGAAC
>NW_015175003.1:51548-51709 GCF_001447785.1 Gekko japonicus | reverse complement strand
AAGCTCCTAGCTGCAGGCCAGGAGGGATAGCTGTGTGTGCAGCTGGTGGGAGGATGCCCAGGAATATGGGGGGCATGCAGGGGGCTTGGCACTCTCTGCCCAAGGCCTCCCCAAAACCTGGGCAGTCCTGGCTAAGGAAGGTTCTTGTGTTAGGGTCACAG
>NW_015175003.1:51288-51467 GCF_001447785.1 Gekko japonicus | reverse complement strand
CTACTGAGTCTCCAGTACTTGTTCATAAAGATTGTTATGTCTTTAGAGAGCCTCATGTGTCATTGGATGGGTTGTAAAATTGTTCTTGTTTGGAGCAGCTTTGGTCTCTGTAGGGTCTGAGTTTGAACATAGCTATTAGTACATGCTTTGTTCAACACCACTTGTAAAGGCAACTCAGT
>NW_015175003.1:13513-51126 GCF_001447785.1 Gekko japonicus | reverse complement strand
TAATAAATGAATTTTGGTGGCTCCCCCCAGATGCTGGCCAGCTGGCCTGCAGGGGGAAGCCCCGCCCCCAACAATCATCCATGGCTCTGCTTGAAAAAAGCAGGCACCGTGCGTGCCTTCCCTGCAAGCGGCAAATTCACAGCTTACAAAGCAGGCACCTGCAGTGCTTGCTTTTCCCCCCAGCCATTTAAAGGGAAGGTCACTCTGCATGATGTCATCGTGTTGGGGATGCCCCCCCGAACACCCCCCAAATCCCCCTACCGAGAAGAAGATGGGACCTGGCAACCCTAGTGGGATCCCTAACTGGCTGCAATCACATGATGAAGAAGCCATTTCAAGTTTTGTTTGAAGTGCCAAAGCAGCTGCAAATAGTGAAAAGCATATTTGTCTTCATGGGCCCCCCATGCATTTAGATCCTACATTTTTTTTTAATCGATGCAGCTGCATCACTAGTATTCATTCGTAGTTAAGAAATGGCCGGTGTAGCACCTTACTGGTTTCCTCTAGGAGAAGATAATAATAGTGTAATTAATTGTGCCCCAGGGGGGAACTGGAAGGAGTGGGGAGGCAATTAAGAGAGGGGATTTGGGAGGAAATCAGTGTGGAAGGCAAATGGGGCTCTTAGAAGTGGGAATAGACCTAGTATCTAAAATTTCCTTTTGGGTTATTCCTTTGAATAAAAAAGGATCCATGGGATGTTCATAAATTACACTTTGTTCACAAAACAGACTCTGCTGGATGTTTATTTGCCCTTCCGTTTTCTCATGAATAAAATATATTAAACTATTAACCCTCTGATCTGCGTTGTATTGGATTCTCATTGCCAGAGCCAGTTCAGTTCCTTTAACTGGAGTGTTCCACTGAAAAAGGAGCATGTGTCGTTAAGCAGTGGCTTTTAAAAACAAGTACACAGGCATTCCTTTTGTTGTTGTTGTTGCTGCTATATTCTGTATTGCCTTTATTTACCCCTCCCTGGCTTTGTCTGGGTCCAGCTAAGGGCGTGAGATTGTCTCTCTGTGGGTAACGCGGTTCTTTATTCCTGAATAATGCTTCATCAGGTAGGATTAAGTTGAATGAAGAGATCAGGGTTTCCAAACTCCAGATGGGACCTGTATATCCCCTGGAATAACAACTGATGTCCAGATTACAGAAATCAGTTCCTCGGGAGAAAATGACTGCTTTGGAGGGTGAGCTGTGTATGTCCTTATGCCCTGCTGAGGTCCCTCCTCTCTCTAGCTCCCCCCCCACCCCGTATCCACTCCCAGATCTCCAAGAATTTCTCATCCTGGAGTTGGCAACCCTGTCTCAAGTGCACTAGTTGTGATAAATCAGCGTTGCTAATAAACAGGCCATGTCAGTTGCTTCTGGCGCATCATGTTTGAATAACATTGAGAAAGTAAGAGCATTGCGATGTAAGCTTCTTCAGTGGGTAATGGAAAAATTATGGTTTTGTTCCTTTGATTCATACACAGTGTTATAATACAGACTAATTAAAGGTACAACTTAACCCCTTTTATCCAAAACCAAGACTGTCTCAAAATTACACAGGACTCTAGTAGTACGTTAAAGACTAGCAGATTTTATTCTGGTATAAGCCTTCGTCAGTCAAAGCTGCATCAAGTTATATAACCATTGGGCCAAAGTTTTATAGACTGTGGGTGGGTGGGGTTATTTATGTAGTTATTTAGAAAAATTCTGCACTTCCTCTCCAGAGAATGTTACAAAGAAAGGCAAGTTGATTGATCCAATGGAAGGAATAGTGTAACAGAGTGGGTGTGAGACACTCCCAACAGTAGCAAAGTAGAATACATATCAAGTCTGATAGAGATGAAATGAAACAGTGGTGCATATTAGCATTTGTAAGGAGTATGCAAGACATGAGCTCCTATAATGAGTTGGGGATCTAAGGTCCACATTAAGCCCTAGGGGTCTGTATTGACCATGATAAGTGCAGGTATTAGGGAGGCAAGCAGTCAAAGCCTTTGCCACTTGGTGTTTGAGCTTGAAAAACGTCAGTTACATGTAAGCATTTTCCCTGTGTCCTAAGGCTGAGGTTGAAACACTGTAATAGTGAAGAAAGACAGTAAGATACAAAGCACTGAATTCATTTACAAGTGAAATATATGTACTTTGTTGTGTGTTCTCCATTTTAAGCTGTCATGGGAAATTGTGCTGTTCTTTTGCAAACTCAGCTGTTGATTTGATAGTTTTTAAAAAATGCTGTTTCTCAGCAGTGGATATAAACACAGCCCTGTTGTATTTGCTGCTGTTAAAAGTATCCTGCAATAAGGGAACTAATACACAAGAACCGTTTTACACATTCAGATAATTATGCATATTTTTTGATTTGTTGTGTTAGCACATCTTGTGTTCTTTGCTTGTAAGCCATCAAAACTTAGTCTATGTATTATCTTCAGAGTTCTGCAAGACGTATTTGCCTTTGTTGAGATCAAGATTGTTTAGCAATGTAATTCTGTGCTCTGCTTTACTTTAAGTTCAGTTTTAAATTAGCTTTTCCTGTTTCTCAAACCACTGATAGGGATGCCAGTAAAAGTAACCCAGTGTTGTGTGTTTGTGCTCATGTGAAGAACATGTGTCAAATTAAGAAAAAGATCTTTTTTCTTAATTTAAAAAATTGGTATGGCTTCAAGAGGTAGTAGCATTAAGGCAGAAGGAAGCTTATTACAGTGTTCTAACAAATGATGATGATGACTGTGTGGAAAAAATATTTATAATGCATACCATTTATAATGGAACCCAACAGGAACAGATTATACCATTCTCTTGGTCCGGTGACAAGAATGGCACGAAATGGCTATCGAGGCCACATGAAGGGCAACAGGTACAAACCCCTTTGCGTTCAGGGGCTGGACTTTTCCCCTCTGGTGTTGGTGATTGGCTTGATATTGAAGTGGGTGTCATCTGACACTTCTGTTCCTTCTGACTTCCTTGGCCAAATCCTGTTGGTGCGCTTTCTCTTACAATGGGCCTTCCCTTTCCTGTGACTCAAATCATATCTTTATAGATTGTGGCTGGCTTGTTCTAATCTGCAAATATTGTTTCTGAAAGTATTGCACCATTAAGTGAAGAACCTTAAATATGTTTGGTTGGGCTTTTTTGTTTTAAGTACGGTAGCACTACCCAACATTGAAAGTAATTTGGGGCTGCAACAGTGATGTTGGACTCAAAGCTCATTACATCCAGATTTTAAGGACTTGCCAATGACTGGCTTAAACCCATTAGGAACAGCATTTTATGCAAACAGTTTACATTCCTAATTAAACTTTAACCTCCATAGAATGGTTTCAGTTGTTCAAATAGGGGCCAGAACCCAACTTTTAACAGCTGTCAAAATTAAGCTGTGTATTTTGCTGAGGCTCCATGTATCGTATTTCTCAATTTATACTTGCCAACAGATGAAGAGTGAATGAAGAGTTTTTTCCAAGGCATTTCAGAAATTCTTATTTCCTTAGACTGTCTCTTGGGACCTGATGGCTGTGCCTACATGATTATATAAACTTATTGGCATATACCAACACACACATACACACACTGTTGTGTCAGTCAAATGTTTCCTTTTAAAATCTGGTCAGCTACTCACTTGTTAGAACACAAGCTTATCATAAAACAGCTTCAGTTAACTGCTCTGGATCAGGCTTTCTGCTTTCCTGCTGCTTTTGGTACTGCTTTCAAAGCATGCATTCTTGCCTTTTTTTCCTTTTGTGCAGTTTCAGGAACTCAGATGAATCTAACTAATCCAATCTTTCTACCAGAAAGTAGACAAATGGCAATATTGCATGTTCCAAAAGAAGATTTAATCTGAAACTATCAGCTGCTTAGAATTAATTCTGTTCATATTATGGCTGCTCAGAGCTTCAGGGTTTATTTTTTATGTATTAATTGCTTGCTGCTCTGAGGGGCTTTTTTAGAATGTTATTTCTACTTCTGAAATTAAATTCCGCAAAAGCTGCCGTTCTAATAGCCATGGTCACTTTCTGCAGTGAAATCCAATAAATCAAATGGCAACACTTTACCATTCGATGCCGGTGTTAATTGCAAGTTGGGGAACTCTTGTTGGGACATTTGTGTTCTTCACATTTCCACTCTTTTGCTGCTTACAGTTCTGCAGAGTCTGAAGACTTAGCTGTTCATTTGTATCCAGGAGCTGTTACTATTCAAGGCGTTCTCAGGAGGAAGACTTTATTGAAGGAAGGCAAAAAGCCTACAGTAAGGCAATAAACAAACGTTTAAAGTATATTTCTCATGCTTCTTAATTTATTTTGTTCTACAAAAGTATGCGTGATTTGTCTTATCGAATGGGTCAGCAGTGGCTATTCCAGTGACTTGGAGGAGAAGGAGGAGGAGAGGAGATTGGATTTATACCCCGCCCTTCACTTGGAGTCTCAGAGCGGCTTACAAACTCCTTTCCCTTCCCCTCCCCACAACAGACACCCTGTGAGGTGGGTGGGGCTGAGAGAACTCTGACACAAACTGCTCTTTTTCAAGGACAGCTGTGCCAGAGCTCGAACTCTGTGAGCCAGAAAGGGAAGCCTTACTTTGAAAGCCTCCTGGTGGGAAGGCAGGATAAAATCAGTGGTAGCTCATCTCATGACCAGTTTAGATGTTATCTGCAGTCCTCCATATAGCACTGCCCCAGAATCCTTTGTCAGTAGTTCTGTGCATGGGCCAGAACATGTTGCTGCCACTCATTGTATGGTTTGGCGTTCTGATATGCAGAATCTCCTTGCCCGTGCTACATATTCAGGGGAGCAGAGGATTAGAGGCACAGAGACCTTACATGGTATCAGGCTAATAGTATGAGAGGCAGTTGTGGCACTTCCCAGGTCCTGACAGAAGCTGCCACCATAAGTAAAGAGATTTTTTGTTAGCTTTCATCTGATGGCTGGAGTATCTGAAATTATTCCCTCATCTGTGGAAAACAAACCTAGTAATAGATGCAGCCATTTTAGCCCCTTCTAATAATGGATCAAAGACATAGTTCTTAGCATTTCAAACAGGAAATGCAGACTATTGAAGCAATCTGAGAAATGACCAAAAATAACTAAAAACGTATATGATCAGCTTTGTTCTAAACTTCGGCCCTGGCACCAGTGTGCCCCTCCATTAACTGTAGTGTTAATGCTAGTGATCAATTTGGAAAGAAGCCCTCTTTCCTGTGGTTTCTGTCTCCTAGGACTTTGCCATTACTATTTTCTTTTAATCTGCCTGCCCTTAAACCGGAAACCATTTAGGACCATTGTTGTATAGGGTGACTGCACTGATGGCTGCGCTGGTTTGCTGTGTAGAGAACCACTAATATGGCAGGGTTTGTGAATCCTGAGTCTATACCATTCATTTGCACTTGAGACAATTACAAGACCAATCTCTCTAGCAATCTAGGCCACTGTGGGAAGTAGCATATTTTACAGTTTAGGTGGTATTGGTTTTGAATAGCATCTTTCTGCTCAATTTCAGATAGGTATAAAAATGTAAGCTATCCCATGAGAACAACATGGCATGGGCCTCTAAGATTAATAAATCTGTGGACTCTGCTTCTACAGGTAGCATCTTGGACAAAATACTGGGCAGCGCTATGTGGAACTCAGCTTTTCTACTATGCAGCAAAGTCTTTGAAGGCAACAGAGCGAAAACATGTATGTATTGTACTTATGCATATCTCCTACTGGTATGCTTGGTCTTGGGGCAGATGGGGAGTTAAATTCAGATACATTTTATGGCCATTTTAGTTCACAAACTTTATTGGATCTATGGAGCTAGTTTTATTTACACTTTCTAGTAGTGGGCGGAAAAGCAGGCTTGGAATAACTTTTTCCAAGATTCTGCTCTCCCCCCCCCCCCCCCCCCCTTGACCCACAGCAGGATTTTTTGCACTTCTCCTTTGGGTGAGGGAATCTTGTGTGTTTAACAACCATAATCCTTTTTGTAGTTGTTTTCCTATTAACTGCTGTTACTGCTTGGCAACTAGCTGCTCTGCCCACTTTTCTCCCTCAGTTCTCTACTTTAGCTTCCCCCAACTTGGTTTTCTGCTGCCAAGACATCTCAGCAGCTGTCTTGAAAAGCAGTTCCAGTCTCTGTAAATCTTCCCTCCAAAACACTCAAATCCGAAAGGCTGTGGAAAGCAGGAGGAGCTCTACAGAGGCCTTATGAGAGCAGCTGGATCAGTCTTGGCAGGCAAAAATTGCACACCAAGCATGATATAGATTGCAGCTATTAAACTGGATAAAAGTAGCCTCGTGGTCTCTCTGCCCCAATGATTCTGTAGTTCCACATCCATTTCTTAATTGCTCTGGTCTCTAAAGCATGAGCATAAAGTCACAGTACTCTAAATATGTTCAAAAACTGACCTCTCTAAAGTGTGTTCTTACTTTACAACGGTTCATGTACAAACGCTTTCTGCTGTCTATCTGTACTCTTTCACAATCAAGGAGATTGTGTCAGTGTCTTATTAACATCTGCAGATTTGCAGTGCTTTATGTTGAGGATGTAGAGGTGACGTTATTTCGATCAAAATGCACATCAAGCACAGTCCAAGCTGTTCCATCTCCCTTTCAGTGCATGAGTTGGACCTGATTTCATTCTATGTTGCCACTAAGAAATACTATGACCCCAGCACCTCCAATAGTCAACTAAAAGGAATGAGTTTACATCTAAATTATCTTAAGCCAGGTTCACAAATGCATGAATGTTGTTTGAAAATAAGGCTGCCAGAGTCCTTGGAGATTCTCTGTCACAATAGGATGTACTGGGCTACTAATAATCATTTGGCTTGACATAATATAGAAATTTGGTCTGTGTTAACTCAGTTCTAATCAGTAGTACACCCTATAAGATTCTGATTTCTCATTTACTTCCAGCTTCCACTATTCTTTGTCCCAGATAGATCTCCTTAACTGCATTCTGTACTTGTTCTGGCACACACCTTTTCATATTGTCACTGAGAGCATACAGGAGCTGGCTGATTTGGTTCTTTCACCTGTGAGATATGTTCATCAGGTGGATGAAACTAAAATTAGATTAATTGTACTTCTAGAATAACTGACTATGTGTAACAAAATTTGAGTCCACTGGCACCTTTAAGACCAACAAAGTTTTATTCTGGGTATAAACTTTTGTGTGCATGTGCACGTCTTCATATACATTGAAGCAGAAGTCACCAGCCTTTACATAGGCAGCAATTGAGGAGAATGTTACCAAGAAGGGCCAATTAGAATCAAGATGCATAATTAACTGATCAGTAAATATAGCTAAGACTGGATGAAAGTGATCGGTAATATCTGTGAATAGCAGCAAATTAGCATGCAGCATAATAAAGGAGTTTACAAACAGATGCAAGAATTGAATGATGTTAGCATATGTAACACGATAAGAAACCAATGTCTCTGTTAAGCCCTGGGGGTTCCATTGTCCTGAGTGTTGTAACTGGTAACGCAGCAGCCTCCCATTCTCATCTAGTTCTGAAGTTCCTTTGCAATAAAACAGCTATTTTGAGGTCCCCCATTGAATGTCCTGAAGGTTTCTCAGTTTTGTGATTCTTGATGTCAGATTTGTGTCCATTTATCCTTTAGCATAGGGTTTGACCTGTTTGCCCTATGTAAAAAACTGAAGGGCATTGTTGGCATTTAATGGCATATACAATGTTAGAGGATGAGCAAGTGAATGGGCCTGAGATGATGATGTTGATGATGTTAGGTCCAGTGATTATGTTGGCTGGGTGTGTGTAGCATTATGTACGCTCCTTCTCAGGTTTTTGTTTCTAATCCATTCTGAATTAAAGAAGTAAAACTAAATTATTTTTATAAATAAATAATTATAGCGTATTGGCAAACAAATACAGTGTTACTTCAGCTGCATTTTTTTTTTTTTTTGCAATATTTAAAGTCGTGTTTCCTAAGCCCTTCTTTCTTTCTTTTGTTGTGTTTTGGTGTTCCCCCCCCCCCCCCCCAGTTCAAATCTACACCAGCTAAGAATGTGTCAGTAGTAGGGTGGATGGTTATGATGGCTGATGATCCAGAACATCCAGATCTCTTCCTGCTTACAGATTCTGAAAGAGGTTAGTAATGTTTTAAATCCAAATTCACTTGCTAGCTTCACAGTTGATTAAGAAGGGGTGAGGCAGTGGTTGGTGCTTAGGGCTGGGAGGTGCCGGTTTTGCCATTTGTGTTTAAATTTTTTTTTAATGAAAGCACCGTTGTGTATCAGTTGCGCACACTGTGATCAGCTTCATTATTAACGTCTGTTACGCTAATTTTATTGTGTCTTGTCTTGTTTGGATTCCATGAAATCATTTGAGGGAACAGTTTATTTATTTGTTTCATTGTATTTATACCCCGCCCTCCCCGCGAACGGGCTCAGTTGTTCTTGGTGCTTACTTATTTAAAAACTTTGATATCAAGGAAACAAAAAAAGGACTTTTGTAGAGGCTTACAGATAGTTAAAGCATACAATAAAAGTATTGCCAAAAATATTGCCAATATTCACTTCCCCTTGGTGCTGAAATTTAGCAAAGGGAAACTGGCTAATTACCAGTGGTATGAGTGCTAGAGATCTTCGTCGTGGTCTCTGTGCAGTCCCACACATGTGCACGACCTCGACCGGAGAAACTTCTAGAGCTTTGCCTCAGAAAGCTTTTGGCGGGCTCTCTTCCCGCCCTGGGAAGCAGGCACATACTGTGCATGCCTGGAGCGGGGGAGAGAGCCGCCTCCCATTCAGTTCCTTCGACCACTACCGGTAAGTCCCATCAAGCCAAAGAAAGGTGAATAGGAGATGCCAGCAGTGGGGAAGGCTGGGTGGGATTGTGGTACTGCACAGATGACGACTCGAAGATCATCAGTTACAGGTAAGCAACTTGTTTATCTTCGTCGTGGTCTCTGTGCAGTCCCACACATGGGTGATTACAAGAGCTGAACCAGTTGGAGGAGGGAGCTGGCAGCTGCAAGAGACACAAAGAATACTGGTTAAGATACAGCATCACCAGCAGGAAGAAACACCCACGGGTCCTACCTGGAGACGTAGGAGGGTCAAGCGAAGAGAGATCGCAGCATCGACTGACCGAACGCAACATCCCATCGAGCTCAGACGTCGAGTGCGTAGTGGGTCATGAAGGTCTATGCCAAGGACCACGTAGCAGCCGTTCAGGGTGGTGAGAACCAGAGAGGATTGTGTGGCACTCCAAAGGGATCTGTCGAGGATGGGCAAGTGGGTGTCAACGTGGCAAATTGGGTTCAGTGTGGCCAAGTGCACAGTGATGCACATTGGAGCCAAAAATCATAACTATAAATGCACATTGATGGGGTCCGAACTGGCAGAGACTGACCAAGAGATAGATCTTGGAGTTGTCGTAGATAACTCAATGAAAATGTTGAGACGGTGTGCGGCTGCAATAAAAAAGGGCAAAGCTATGCTGGGGTCTGAAGTGGCAGAGACTGACCAAGAAAGAGATCTTGGAGTCGTAGTAGATAACTCAATGAAAATGTCTAAATAGTGGGGATTATTAGGAAGGGAACTGAAAACAAATCAGCCAGTATCATAATGCCCCTGTATAAATCGATAGTGTGACCTCATTTGGAGTACTGTGTACAGTTCTGGTCACCACACCTCAAAAAGGATATTATAGCATTGGAAAAAGTGCAGAAAAGGGCAACTAGAATGATAAAAGGGTTGGAACACTTTCCCTATGAAGAAAGGTTAAAACGCTTGGGGCTCTTTAGTTTGGAGAAACAACTACTGAGTGGTGACATGATCGTGGTTTATGAGCATTGGATAGAGCAGGTTGAGAAAGAAGTACTTTTCTCCCTTTCTCACAATACAAGAACTCGTGGACACTCAATGAAATAGCTGAGCAGTTGGGTTAGAACAGATAAAAGGAAGTACTTCTTCACACAAAGAGTGATTAACACATGGAATTCACTGCCGCAGGAGCGGGTGGTGGCTACAAGCATGGGCAGCTTCAAGAGGGAATTAGATAAGCACAAGAAGGGGGACCCGTGATACTCGCAGGGATGGGGGGAGGAGAAGCTCCACCAAAGGAGAAGGAAGCAGCCGCAGGTGAGCCTTCTCCCCTGCCCCCTGTCCCCGGCACCCACAGCGAGGCCTGCGCCTCTCCAAGCCTTCTCCCTCCTCCCCCCCAGCACCAGCGGCGATCCGCCGGTCTCCTCCCACCCCCTCCAGCGGCTGATCTACTCCTCCTCTCTCCCCCCCACCTCGGCTCCGGCAGCGAGGCCTGAGAGGCTTCCAACCCCCGGCCTACCACAGAGTTCCCAGAGCATTCCCTGCGCATGCGCAGGAAACGCTCTTTTACTTTTGGGGGGATTTAAATATCCCCCCTATATTTTTTCAACTTTTTAGATTTTTGTGCACACCTGGGGACTGCCCCAAGTGTGCAGGAAAATCTCCCTGCCCCCCAGGTGCCCCCAATGTGCGGATTTAGATATCCGCACACAGGGGGCGCCTTCGCTATTAGATATATAGATATGGAGCAGTGGTCCATCAGTGGCTATTAGCCACAAGGTATAGATAGGAACTCTCAGGCTGGGGCAAGTGATGCTCTGTATTCTTGGTGCTTGGGAGGGGCAACAGTGGGAGGGATTCCAGTGTCCTGCCCCACTGCTGGACCTCCTGATGGCACCTGGTATTTTTGGCCACTGTGTGACAGAGTGTTGGACTAGATGGGCCATTGGCCTGATCCAACATTGGCTTCTCTTATGTTCTTATGTTCCCATCTTTGTAGTTAAACTTAGTCTATCAGTAGATCTCCCCTCAAGATAACTTTTTATAAAAGCCAGACAGAATACATCCATACTCTTCATGAAGACTAGTTTGTGAAAAAAATTCAATCTACTGAAAATAAAAATTTGGGGTCTGTGTTCGAATGCATCTTAATTATGATTTATTTGTATCACACTTAGCTTTCTGCCTATTGAGCATGTATTTGTTTACTTTGTTTATAGTCCAGTTTCTATGTGAGACTCAAGGCAGATTAAAAATTAAAAACAGTTCAATAAAAACAATATAATACACACAATAAACTTGGATTACAAAACGAATGCAATAAAAAGATATAATACAATAACAAATGCAGTGAAATTGCCTAAAATGCAGACATTTGAACTGTTTGAAATGTTTGTGTGCATTTTTTAAAAAATAAATTATTTTTTCTAATGCAACTGGTTCATATTAATTGTGGCTGTATTGATTTTATTGTATATTACAATGCAAGCTTAGCTGTTTTTGTTGGTTTCTCTTGATTCTGTTCATGATACAATACATAATTTTCAAACATTAGCTCATGAAATACTATGTACTTGTGAATTATTCAGTACAGGAAGTTCTCCCTCCTTTTTCATGTAGGAAACTCATACAAGTTTCAGGCTGGTAACAGGATGAATGCAATGCTGTGGTTCAAACATCTGAGCGCTGCCTGCCAAAGTAACAGGCAACAGGTGAGAGAGCACAAATGTTAAGCTATTTTGACAACTTGTTGTGAAAGGTTTCTGTGTGTATGTGTGTGTTAAGTGCTATCAGCTTAGGGCAACCCTATGAATTAATGACTTCCAAAATGTCCTATCGTGAACAGCCTTGCTCATGTCCCCTATGAATTAATGACTTCCAGAGTCAAACTGAAGGCCATGATTGAGTCAATCCGTTTTATTTTGGGTCTTCCTCTTTTCCTGCTGCGTTCAACTTTTCCTAGCATTATTGTCTTTTCCAGTGAATCCTGTCTTCTCATAATGTGACCAGAGTGCAAGAGCCTCAGTTTAGTCATTTTAGCTTCTTGGGAGAGTTCAGGCTTGATTTGATCTAGAACCTACTAATTCGCCTTTTTGCAATCCATGGTATCCGTAAGACTCTTCTCCAACACCATATTTCAAATGAATCAACTTTCTTCTGGTCAGCTTTCTTCATTGTCCAACTTTCACATCCATGCATAGTAATTGAGAATACTGTAGTATTAATTATCTTTATCTTGGTCACCAGTGACACATCCTTACACTGAATAATCTTTTCTCTAGCTCCTTCATAGTTGCCCTTCCCAGTCTCAATTGCCTTCAGTTTCCCTTTTGGTTGATGAAGGAGCCAAAGAATAAAAAATCTTGAACAATTTCTTCACTGTCAACCTTAAAGTTATGTAATTCCCCAGTAGTCAGCTGTAAATCCTGCTTTGGCACTTTCTGTTTTAACCTTCATAAGGAATCATTTCAAGTTGAGTATTAAGTATTCCTTACAAAAATCACAGTGGCTTTGCTAATTGTAACCATTGTTCCATGATTGCATCACCTAATAACTAGGGGTGTGCATTCGGCAATAGCCGAACTGAATAAATACCTGAAAAATACTCAAATAAACTGAACACAGATCAGAGAATAAGCTGAATACAAATCTGTATTTGGCTACCGGTATAGCTGAACCCGAAAAAGCTGATATTATCCAGCTTTTATTTGGGTTCATTCTGCTATACCAAATACAACCAGACATTTAAACCTAACAGCTGACAGGTGGAGCTGCCAGTCAGCTGTTGGGTTTAAATGCCTTGCTCCAAGACATTTCAGGGCTCCTTTCACACCCCAGGATGCCCCAGTAGCAGAAAGCCCAGCCATGTTTAAATGCCTTTCTTTTCGTCTCCCACAGCCAGCCAGTTGGGGAAGCCAAGGGTAGGCATGGAAACATGCCCAGGCTCCCTGCCTGCCCTTCTCCAGCTAGAGATGAGAAGGCAGAGAAAGGAGGCTTTACCTTGTCAGTTTCACTCCCCTGGGCTGTCTCCTGTTAGGTTTAAATGGCTGGCCGGGAGTAAAATTGACAAGAAAAGCCTCTCCTGGTGGCAGCTGTCTATACCCAGATAAACAGAATAAAAAGAACACTTTTAAAGGGAAACCAGTCCTCCCTAATAAGGAGGACGTCACAGAAGGCATTTTAACATGCCTCCCCGATTCCAATACTTTACCAGTATTAGACTGGGGAAATTCATCATTTAGCAATATTTATCGGGTCTGATTTACCCACACCCAAAAAATACCAACTTTTTTTTGTACACCCCTACTAATAACCCCTGGTAGCACTGGTTCCGATTTTTCTGAGAATTAATAAACAACTTAAAATAATGGACATTTAACAGCATATATTAAAATGAGTTTCTGGTCTCTGTTTACAAAGAGATATACATGTTTACCAAGAGATATACATGCAAGGAATCGAAAGGGCAGCAAGGGAATTATATATACAGTTTCAGCAGAAGAGCTATGAAAATAACTTGCTCTGATAGGTTACTGGAAGTGATCCCCCCCCCCCCAGCATTGGATTTTGTGGCCTTCAGCAAGAGTGTAAAAGAGACCTTGATGAGTCCCCTAATTGATACTGTTCGATAAATTAGTATACACTGGTATGGAATTTTTTATATTTTATCCATCAAACAAATTCCATATGACATCATTCAGACAACTGGGGCATGGTGTATGGCCTATAAACTTACCTTCCCTCCCCCATTCTTCATTGGTATTTATAGAGCCACCCTATAATAGAGCACTGAATCATAACCTTCTTCCAAATTGGTTCTGTGAAGCCCTTCTGGATTTGGCTGAACTTTACCCACATTTTTATTTCTTCTAAACATTATTTAGAACATTTGCCTACTATTCAAAATGTGGTATGGTAATACTTTTCCATGAACAACAAATCAGTATTTTTTCTGACTGAGCCACTCACCACTACTGTCCGTTCTCATACATCGCAAACCTCCAAAGGGCTGAAAGATAACCCAGAACCCAATCTTTAAAGGGCAGGTATAAATACCTGTGCAGAACTATAACCGTTCTAGTTTGCACCTTCTCTGGAAAAAATGTAATTATTTGGCATGACAACATCACATGGAACAGGTTAACTTCTTCCATAGTGTGAAATCTAAACATCATGCACTGGTTTTTCTTAAGTTCTCTGTAAATACAGAGGGAGGAGGATCTCATTACTAAAGCCACTATCAGTTTAAGTATGGTAAATTTAAAGGCAGCCCTTCCATAAGCTAAAACAGATCAAGTGGGTGATAAGGATTGGACTACACTGTGGAGCATGTTAAGCATTGTGTTGCCAACACTAGTGTTTATATGCAAACGTATTTTACTCTGCAATCCCCCTTGTTTATGTTAAGATGATTGAACAATCATTCAAGAATTTCCTATGGTGGACCTGGTGGAGAACCTGTAATTGCATTCCATTACTTGGAACGGGCAGGAAAGAATAGAGACTTTCACATTCCTAATTTTGAAGTTATAAATTGTTTATTTATTTAGATATTTATATCCTACCTTTCAAGGTGGCTTGTCGTTCACAATGAAAACAGCTCAAAACATGTTTTTGCCACTTGAAAAGGAGGGAGGAAAAATAGAAGCTGAAAATAGAAACAACGTTTGTATCAATAAAATAAAGCTTATTACGTGGACCTAAACTTTTGTTGTACTGTCACAATATTAAGAATAGTCAGCAGATTTGGATGAGTTAAACTCAATTCCAAAAATATTCACAGTATGGCACATTAATTGTGGACAGCATTAGTCATGTTGAAATAATAATCACCATTGAAAGTACAATGTATATGGCAGTGGTACAGAGAACTTATCAATATCAAATACTGTAGATTTTCTTTCATAAACATCTTCTGGCTACACAGTTCTAGCATTTTAAGTGAGTAAAACTTTGTCTTTATAAGCAGCTCACTCATTCCAAAAAAAGAAAATATTTTGCAGGCGTCTTTTTTTCCAGTGTTCCACCCAGGCCTTCTGATTACTTAAATTTATCACAGAGCAAACGGTACCCAAGCTCTACAGTGCAGTAGATCAGTAGAAGGAGCTTTGCCTACATAGCCATCTCCCAACCTGAACAGGATGGTGGAGGAGGGAGGTGTGGCTTCTGGCTTTTTATGTTGCTTGAGAGAGTTCTGTTTGTTTTTCTGGTAGTCTTAATAAATGGGGGAGGACAGAGGAAAATGGCCACTCTAGAGGGCAGTTTTCCTTCCGCACTTTAAGCAGTGTTAAGGCTTTCTGTGATGCTGTGTTTCTATAGGAAGGTTTTATGGGTGTGCTGCTCATGTAAGCAGAGAGCAGTGTTCTGCACGCCTTGATAAGCCCCCAAGTGTGCCAAAACCTCACCATATCTTAGAGGGTAGAGGCTGTTGCTGCTGTATAGATTGTCCCACAGCCACCAGTTTCATTATTAAAGGTAATGGTGGAAAATGCCAAATAATGGAATAGTACAGTCTTCACCATTTGGGTCAAGGGCATCAAACATGCAGCCTGTGGGCTGGATCTGGCCCACGTAGGGGGCCAACTTCCTTCTTCTGCTTCCTTTCCAGGGCTGCTGCTGCAGTCCCATCATAGCTTGCTTTTTTCCCAGTTCCCTCAGTGGCTTTTTGCTTCCTGTTTCCTTCTTGTTGCCTCCCTCCCTCCCTCCCTCTCTCTCTCACTCTCTCTCTCACACACACCCACAAGCTTCTGCTTTCTTCTCTGGGGGTGTTCCTCCTGTTTTGGGGAGGAAGACAGGGGGAGGAGAGAGAGAGAGAACAAAGTTGGAGTCCCATGGCAGGTTTAAGACCAACAATGTTTTATTCCAGGTATAAGCTTTTATGTTGAAGCACACTTCTTCGGCAGGAGGGAGGGTTGAGTGGATTCTTCTGACAAGTACAGTGTACTCTGAGGAAATTATTTTGGCTTATTCTGGGGGGGGGGGGATTGGATTTTTTTGTTCCTATCTGCATTTATTTTCTTTCAAAAATACCCTGATTAGGAATTAGAACACTTGGACTGGTCCTTGTATTTTGGAGAGTGGAGGGATTTCAGATGTCAAATGATAATAGCACACATTGGTAATGAGACAGGAAAACTAGCTCTCAATTCAGTCCAGGAGGATGTATTGTCTTGAGCTTCATTATCAGTTGAAATTCAGGAGTCCCTCTTTCGAATCTCCCTTTGAAATTCTTTTGTAAGAGCACTGCTACTCTTAGGTCAGCAACTGAATGTTCTTGTTTCTAATGTCAGGTTTATGTCCATTTATTCTTTGCATCCTCCCGGACTGAATCCTCCTGGATGGAATTGACACCTAGGTTTCCTCTCTCATTACTAGTGCTGGTATCTCCATGCCTACGACCCCTCTGCACATCACACCTAATCCAATCAAGCCTGCTATTGTCATTCACCTGCTATTGCCATTCAACGTCTGAAATCACCTTTATAAAGTTTATATCTCTGGTACCTCGTGTTACATTTGATGGCATGCATGGCCTGGCCCAACAAAGTGACACTTATGTCAGATCTGGCTGTCGTAACAAATGAGTTCAGCATCTTTGGTTTAAGTCGTTACTGAGCACATTGGGCAGCTGCTAGTTATTTACATAAAAGTGTGTCAAGCACAAACGCATGCTGGCGATATGATGCTCCCAAGGCAGTACACTGTAATTTGGATCTGTAGCAAAATGAGGCACCGTTGAGAAGAGTGCAACGATATTTTAGTAGCAGGGTCAGTCTTCACAGCAGGAGCCTAGGTATATTCAGCATTAGCAAAACAAAGAGTCAGTTTAAAGTGTACTTCTTGTGGTTACTTTTTCATATCTTGTCCTAATCAGAGGTTTAGGAGCTCCAGAGAAATAAGCACATGTGATCTATAAGTGGGGTGTGTGTGTGCTGTATCACTTTCACTGTCCGTTAAATGGCACAGCTAATTCAGACAAATGGGTATTTGTTTGCATTTTTCAACAGTGTAACTGTTCTAAAAAATCTAGCATTCTCTAAGTGACAGTAGGGACATCTAAACTGCCACTCAAGTATTGCATGTATCTTGTATTTTTCAGGTTCCTGCCAACTTGATGACATTTGAATGAAAAGCATCTTTAAAATCGGAACACGATGGCATTTTTTTGTAATAGGTTGAGAAGGGAAGTCCTGGAGAGGGCATGCCAGCTAAACTTCTGTGCCACAACAAAGCCAGTAAACGGAGTTTGAAAGCTTTTAAGTACTGAACAAACAAAACAAACAAAAAAGCACTAAGAGTTCAGGGATGGAGTTGCAACATGAACTGCTAACAGACCATGCTGCTGCTGAAGATTCTCTGAACTGACCTGTGGATACCACTGCCTTAAAGAATGAAAGGAAAACCAACACGAAACACCAAATAGTGTGTGTGAAACGTCTGGCGGTGCTGTGCTTCGGTTAGATAGGTTGTAGCTAGTTTGCATTTGTGTTAGTTTTCTGTTAATTTTGAATTAGTCGATTTTTTTTTTTTTTTGCTGTTTTTGTTGTGGTCCGGAGGAGTGACTACTGTATAAGGATTGTGTCGGGGCAGGGTGTGCAAGGATGTAGCTGAACAGTGTACAGACTATACCAGCATCCTTCTAAAAGAGCTCTTGCTGGGCTCAGTTCATTGGGAACACAGTTCAACTTGTTTAAGCTTAGTATTTGAAAACTGTAATATATGCAAGTTTCTTCTTTCACAAAGCACTGACTGTGCAGAAATTGGTACTGTGTAGGGGATTTTCTTAACCTGCAAGTGGCACAACAGACAAATCTTTAAACTCTGCTAACTTTCTTTGTTAGAGTTCTTGGTTGCAAATCTCCTGATAGAAATACTATGCAGGATTCTGGAGATCAAGTTTGGGGAAATGTCACTTGGTCAGAACTGACCCTCCCCCCCCCCCCATATTATTATTATTTTCATTATTATTTATTGGACTTATGGATCGCCTCATCCCTGCTTCTACAGGGCTCTGAGCAATGTACAGTAACAATAAAAACATCAAACATAGCATAAAACATCTGAATAACATTAATACCACAAATCTAAAAGACTCAGATGGTGAGTTCCAATATATTTTCAAACAGTCCACACTTCCTTTTTTGAAATATTTCCCCAACAAACGTCTCTTAAAACTCCTCTACAATCCTATTGAAAGCTCACTCTCTATAATTGCTCGTCTTCATCTCTGTTTTGCACAATGCAATAATCTCTGTATTTGTATTTTGAAATCAGGAGTTTAATTGACTTCTGTATCAGACAGAGAAGCCAGTTGTGGGTTGCATAAGCATTAGCTATTGGTTCAGAGCTCTTGAAGGTGTCTCCCAAGGTAAATGAGTAACTTGACAAGGGGGGAAAATGGGAGGTGAAAATGGGATGAATTAAGCTAATCAAACCCACTTGTAAATTTTGTCACTATTTTAGACCATTTGTGAAGAATGTCTCGCGCTCTAAAGATTGTTTGCGCATTTTACTTATATTGAGATACTTTAAGACCACTTACATTGTCTGGGTAGAGGTGGCAATATTTGTTTTAACCAAACTATCCAATGTAAACAAGTTAAATTAAAACAGACTCCAACCTACTTGAGAAGAAAAATATTATCATCTACAGGTGATAAAAAGAGGTCGTTCAGTAGGAACTAAGGTTATTCACAGTTTAGTAGTAGTTCTTTCAGTTAAAAATGTTTCTAAATAAACTATGTTCCCAGAATCCACATCTTATCCACACACACACACACACCGCCTTAGAATATAGTAGAAATGGGTCCCGGGCATAAAGGTTGGGGAGGGGGACTGGGAGCAAATTTATGAGTGCTGAACTGTTTGAAATCTTCCTTTTTTGTTCCTTTCAAATAGTTCCAGCTTGAAACACATTAGACATATGTCCTGTTCTATATTTGAGGGGAGTGAACGTTCAGTTCTGACCTTGCAGTGGTGCATTTTTTCAAAGAGAGATCTGCTTGTTTTGTGTCACTTTTTAGTTTACGCATTTCTCACAATAACCCATGTTGGGTGTTTTGTAGACACAACTTCATAGCCAGCAGTATTACTGTATAGAATTTGCACAACGTCTTGTTTTCCATTTTTAAAGTTACTGTGTGTTTCTTTTCAAAAGTTTTTTTCATACACTGTATAAATTTATGTACTTTTTTAGTATTGTGGAACGATAACCCTGTGGAAGTTGGGGTGTTTTTTTTCTTTTAAAAAGAGTGAAAATGCTAGTGTAGATGTATTGCAGGCTTACCAAATCTTTTCTTAATGCTTTTCACAGTGGAAACATGCAACTGGGATCCACAACTTCACATGATTCATGTTTGCTAAAGACACAGGGCCGTTTCACACTGCAGGTTTTCACATAGGGACTCTGTTAGGTCTTTCTAGATCTCATGCACCCTGTCCAGCCTCCACATGATCCATAGCATTCACAAGATCAGTTCATTGTCACCAAAATCTACTCTTAACAGAGGGGAAGAGATGGCATGGTTGTGAAGGCAGCACACTGAAGAGAGCCAGCTTGACTACTTTCTTTCCATCAGCCTTCTCTCTTTTGATCTTTAGAGTAAGTTTCAAAAAAATGGGGAAAATAGCATACAAATATAGTGAGCAGTCAAAAGAGAGCCAGCTTGACTACTTTCTTTCCACCAGCCTTCTCTCTTTTGATCTTTAGAGTGAGTTTCCCAAAAAAAATGGGGGAAATAGCATACAAATATAGTGAGCGGTCAGATTTACCTGTGTGGCTACTCTCTGCTGTTTTAACTGCTTTTTTCAAGTTTTATTTTTCACGTGAAGGGCGTTTAGGAACATGAAACTGATTATAAACTGGCTTGTAAGAATAATAGAAATATGACCGTTCCAGAAGTTTTAGCTAATTTTCATACATTCCGTATATTTTTATCTGTACGTGAAGGGCGTTTAGGAACATGAAACTGCTTAGAAACTGGCTTGTAAGAATAATAGAAATATTGACCGTTCCAGAGGTTTTAGCTAATTTTCATACATTCCGTACATTTTTATCTGACTTATGTTGAATTCATTCAGGTCACCTTAAAACATTGCATACACAATATCAAACATTCCAGGTGTGTGTGTGGGGGGGGGGTTGGTTGGGGGGGGGGGTTGGGGTTTTTTTGAGGTAGTTGATTTGTCATAAACTGACTTTTAAAGTCTTTATATTTAGATCAACGTTTTCCTGACTCCAGAAGGCCAAGATAAGAAAAACAGGCCTAGCTATGAAGATATCACTTATATTTCTATATTGGTAGAAAGCACTATTTAATGTCTACCATGAGTCTCAATATATATTGTTTGAAATCTCAGTAACTTGAAATTTTACAGCTCAGAGCTTTGAATTCCATTAGATTTATATATTTATTTTGAAATAGTTGAGTTGGGAAAAAAGCCTGCAATCCAAAAAGTCTTAAACCAGTCTGGTCTGAATAAAGCATATTAATTGCCACAAGTACCTTTCAGAATTAAGCTAGCTATGCAGATTTTAACATCATCAGGGATTCTTCCTACTTTACACTTACACTTGACAGTGATGAATTGAACATAGGCTAGCTTCCACCTTTTTGCTAGATCTTCACACTTGTTGCTCAGTGTATAAACGCAGTATTTCCCCCCTGTGTTTTATCATTTCACTAAACCACAATTCAGCAATCTTGGTGTCTTTTGTAAATCTGATATTTTTATTAAATTCACACCACTGGGGTACATATAAACCATGTGCCTGATTTCTGTGAGCACTTTAATATAAGTATATTTAAACAGTGCTTGAGCTCCAGTGACTCAGCATGTATTTTGAAAAGAATCTTCCCATGAGGAATATTTAACTCTAAAGGGCAGCATCTGTCCTGTTAAAAATTGTAAAAAGATAAACCTTGCTAAGAAAGTCAAAAAGAAATTTATCGACTATAGAATGCCTTCCTGTTTGTGCCCATGTTTCTAGCTGGGCTGCTTTTTCATCACACATATCTTTGTTGGAGAGCCAGCCCAACTTATCTCTGACAGGCACCTGAGCTTTCATAAGAAATCAGTATGCTGTTATTCCATCTTGAGATAGGCTAAACTGCTTGCTAACATTTGAGCTACTATCCTGCAATGCTAGTTTTTTCCCCTTTGGGGCTTGCAATTTAACAATAGAAGCTGGCTGAGAAAAGAAAGTAGTCTGATCATAACACAACCAAACTGCCAAAGGAGAGTGTTCCATGTGATAAAACTCCCACTAAGGACCAAGACCACACATGGAGCCAAGATTATGTATTTTTGTCTCATTGGTGAAATCAACACAAGTGTTTTCATATGTCAATGTACATGTTTTTATCTCCCACCACCCTTCCCCCAGTGGGGAGATTATGGGAGAATGGCCCTAAGCTGCCCATGTGAATGATTTTTTTAAACTATAAATCTCCTTATTTATAAGAACCTCCCAAAGTTGTAGTAACATGGTGCTTCAGTCTTTCTGCTCTGAGGTTTCTTGTCCTCCGGAATCTTTTAGGTAGAAACAAAACCTTCTAAACCAGCCCTGGTTGGGCTGCTGACTTGGTGTGGTATAGAAAGTGGACTTTGAAAGTTGATCATCTACAATTCTTTTCTCCCCCTCCCCGGGAGCATATGACCCTTTATGTTTCCCCATCAATTCCAGCTGTCTGACACCTCTTCCTCCTTCAAGGACCCTCATCTTCGGCTGGCAAAGATCTCCAGGCTTTTTTATTTTTTCCTCCAGCATTTCCACATGGTCTGCTTTCATTTTTCTTCCTCTAAGGAATTCTTTTCCTTGGTAGCAATAGCGATCTCTTCAGTCTTTTTCATCAGGTGAATAAGGAGAGTCTGCCATAACCCTGATTATGAAAAGCAAGGTGTATATGTTTGAAATGAGTTACGTTGTCATAATTAATTTAAATCCAGACTACATGCTGCTGCCTAGATCTTTGTAGACTAGAGATGAGCTTTAGTTGCAGTGGTCCCAATCAAAAACATGTGCTGTTGCAGCCACTACCTGGTATAAAGAGCAAAATGGAAGAATACTGCAGGGTTAAGTAAAACTCGTGGTCTACTTTCTAGTTTTCATTCAAGCACATTTTTGGCACTTTGTGTTCAGCCATAAGCAGTTGGCTTCACATTAAGCTCAGTCATGAATCATTTGGCTCTTCCAGTTGCATCTTCTTTTCACCTTCTCTCTTTTTTTTTATGTGTTTCTTTATTCCCTGACATTAGTAGTCTTGATTTTTTTAAAAAAAACTTCCCCCCCTACCCCAGTTTGGTATACTGCCTGTTATGAAAGTCTGGCATCACTAAAGCTAGTACTTAATGACTGAGTCCCCCCCCCAAAAAAAAGTCCATCTTTCAAATGCTTGTAATTTCTAAGTTGCTCTCCTTTTTCCCATAAAAAATGGCTTGTGTCTGGGCTTAAAAACTGCAGCAAACAGGAGATGCTTCTTTGAGAGGAATAATATTTCCTGCCCATCATAAGATAATTGGTATGACATTTCTGCATATGTGTGGCTTTTTTGTCAGTGCCTTAACTACCAGTTTAAAAGACCAAGGGGGCAGTCCACCTACCACCACTGCTATGCATTTCCTCACTCATGCCAGTTGGTTTTTTGCAGGAGCCCCATGCAAGGCCCGGTTTAATGAATGGAGCTTGTTCAGCCAGCAGTATTCCTCAACAGTCTGTGCTTCTGTTTTGTTTTAATATTTAATATTGCTCCAGCACTGGGTCCAATAAACCTGCCCTTAATTTGGGCAAGTTTCATTCCATTCCGCTAATCACCTCTTTAAAATTACCATTTAGAGTTGATTTTGGGACCATTTCAGACATTCATGTTGGCAGGTGCTGTATTCTAGGCACTTGTCCTTTGGCGGAGCTGGGTATTTGCCCTGGTCTGACTCCCATTGCCATTGCACATAGGCGTTTACCATTAGAATAAATGTCTGAAAGGGTGCTTTGATCATGTAAAACATAGCTACAAAGAGGATTGTTGGATTATTTTCTGACTGTGTTGGTATCTCAGTTTCTTTATAGGCTAGCAGGAAACACCCCCCCCCCCTTTTTTTAAAGTCTTCACCACATTAATGGACATACTGGAAGTTGGGAATGCCTCCATCAATTTAGCAAGCCTAAGATATCATATCTGATTTTGGTAGCTATATATAGAGCACATCTTTGATGTTCTAGTATTTTGATTGATGGTTATGGTGTTTGGGTTTTTTAGTTACTCAAGGGTACCTGTGAGAAAATGGAGGGGGTTCTCTTAAGATTGTGTATGCATAATGGAAACAAGTCTTTCACAATGTGTGGTGAGTACGATTGCCTTTCTTTGACGCAAGTGTTGAAGTTCTTGGATTTTGAGAGAGCTGCATTAAAAGTAGAAAGGCTGAAGACCACATCCATTAGACCATTTGTTGTATTTGTCCAGAAGGTATGGGGTAAAACAGGCTTCATATCGGAGTACATTTTTCAAAGTTAGCCTAATTGTAAGTCACAAAGGATACACTTAGCTGTGGCTTGCAGAAAGTAAAATTCACTTCTGTGTAAGCATGTGTTGTGGTGCCATCATAGGAAGCTTTTCTCAGGGAAGGGCTGCATATAGATAGAGCTAGCTACAGCCCATAACATGATAGTTCCTATATCTGGGTTTCTAGCTGTTCGTTGGACAGGCAAGGAGCAAAAGATACACCTGATTTTGTCTGTGTGGCTCCTTGCAGCAGAGGACTATACTGTTCATTGTTTAGAGGAATGGTAGGAATACAACCCAGTGGCCATTTCAGTCATATTCACCCAGGCGCAAACTGTTCTTGATGGGAAAGTCTCCCTTCCAGTGGTTGCTCAACACAAGCCATTTTTAATGCCTCTTCTTTCCTGGTGACCTGAAGCACCATTTTGATGGGGTTGAATGCACTATGACCTCTATGAGCGATGTGCGGTTTGGCTGCACCGTGTCCTGCTCCTCCTTCTGATTTTTAATATATTTCCATGTGCGTGCATTTGAACTGTGTGTTTGCATAAGCTATTTCATGATGGCTTGAAGTATGGACTTGAGAATAAAATTTTCCTACTGAAATAAATTGCTTAAAAATTTGGACTGTGTGTACTGTCATTTTGCAAAATCATATTTGTGTTGCGAGAATGCACTCAAGTGTGGAGCCAACTTGTTTAAAATAGAGTGACATCTTGGATAAGCTGGAATTTGGCTATCATGAAGTGGGTTTTAGTTGAATGGAAGGTAATATGAACATATAGTGATGCCAGTAACTGAAAAAAGAAAATGCATTATTTTAACTCTAGAACCTGCTGTATCCCCCAATGATATGGAATATATTAACTGTATAAAACACATGTGCAAATCCAGTTCTACTAATATGTGACAAATACTAGCATCTCAAAATTCTGCCAGCTTCACCTAAATACTATAAGGAAGTTTTAAGATGAAGAAGAAGAGTTGGATTTATACCCTGCCCTTCACTCGGAGTCTCAGAGCAGCTTACAATCTCCTTCCCTTCCTCTTCCCACAACAGTAGGTGGGGCTGAGAGAGCTCTGAGAGAACTGTGACTGACCCAAGATCACCCAGCAGCTGCATATGGAGGAGTAGGGAATCAAACCCGGTTTTCCAGATTAGAGTCAGCCACTCTTAACCACTACACCAAATTGGTTTTAAAATACCTGGAGATACTTGTGGAAGATCGACAGCGTTCAAGAAGTCAAAGTTGGGAACAGCTGAAAGTTCCTCTCTATGGGCCACTCTTGGTCTGTAGGAGAGGATGCATTGGAAGGCCATTTAAAGATTCCAGTGACCCCAGCCAACACCTAAATTGTTCCCAGACTGTATCAGGAAGGTAATGCAAATATTGGGAGTCTTGATGTGACCCCAACAAAGTCCTCAAAGCATGAGCTGTTAGCTTATTTCAGTGGATTCTTTAAAGGACAACCTCAAGGAATATGTGTTACAGCATTCTGCATCAGAGGTTCTCAGTTTGAGCCCTAGGACTAGTAAGCAGTACATTCTATGGTCATACAAAATTCCCTTAAATATATACCAGGCTCTTGAAATTTATTCAACTGTTGCTGTCACTGGAATCGTAAAATTATCAACAAATTTTAAATGTTGGATTTTGGCACGTGGACCAGTATAAAGAAGTCTAAGCAGTGCTGGTAGTTCTGTGTCCTGGTCTTGGTGCAATGATGGTATGAATGACAGATACTAAATGACAACAAATATTGATAGACTTTTTGTCAAATGGAACAGGCTCTAGAAGGCCACACTGGGATTAATTGTACAATAGAAAGTAAGATACCATTCATAGCTGATGTCCTTATGCTTTTGGGTTCACAGGTCCAGTTTGCTATCATTACTTTATTGGATTCACTGTAAAGTATGCCACCCACTGTGCCTGAACTAGTTAGAAAGGGACAGCAATCTGGGTCTGTGTTTAATGATGATGCCAGATTCCACAGCTACAAGTTATTTTTATTTTTATTTATTTATTTATTGTCAGATTTATACCCCGCCCTCCCCGCAAAGCAGGCTCAGGGCGGCTTCCAATGACATAAATACATGATAAAAACATACATAATACAAATTAAAACATAACAGTTAAAATTAATACATTAGAAAGTGCTGGCAGCAGTTAAAATTCAGTCAGAAGGAATGCCTTCAGATGGGTTTCCATCTCCCAGCATAAAGTGCTTAGGTGTTATTCTGCTCATCACTCTTATGGCAGCTGCTCAATGATGACTTTGCAGGCCATGCACTATGGCGGCGGCCCCTAATTATATGCCTGGCGGAAGAGCTCCATCTTGCAGGCCCTGCGTAACTGCGAAAGGTCCCGCAGGGCCCTGGTCTCCTCCAGGAGCTCGTTCTACTGGGTAGGGGCCGCCACCGAAAAGGCCCCGGCCCTAGTAGCTGGGCATCCTTAGGCCTGTTAAAATCAACTGGAACACCGGTGGAGCTCTGTTGAACAGGGGCTCCTCATGGAAAATCTTGGGAGGATTACAAACAACCCACAACATCTTTGCAGACTTTTCTGTTCCAGTAGAGCCACAAGCACATTTCAGGTTCCACAGAAGCCTGACCAGCACCTCTTGATCAACGATGTCTAAGGTAGCAGAAAAGCATGAGCAAGAGGAGGCAATTGCCATGCGAGTTGCTTTGAAGGAGGTGCTGCTCAAAAAGCACAGCTGATGGTTCTTTCTGGTCATAAAAATTACGATGATCTAGCTTATTTTTGCCAAACGGGACTCAAGTTCTGTGGTGTGTGGGCCTCCTCCTGTTCTTTACCTTCTCTTTTGACCTTTTAAATATCATTGGACCTGTTGGAGCTGACAAAACAGAAGCTTTTATAAAATGTTTTTATCCTGGGACAGCGGTACCCAGTGAAGGAAACCGTTCAGAAGAGAACATGGTGGCATACATAAGTGTGTCTTGATTTTGTTCTTGGCATGTCGGCCCTCTCTGTGCCACTCACTGTGCTTTAAACCTCCTTTGGCATAGCAACATTTAGCTCTTGCTGAGAAATTATGTGGATTAATACTTGTCAGTCTGTGAGTCTAAATCCCCCTTCTGACTTATTTCCTTGATGGCCCTATATATTTCTAGGCTCTCTGTTGTTTTTTGATGGTTTTCTTTTTTTAAACAAAATCAAGCCATAGCAGACTTTTCATTATTTCCAAATTAAGGAATTTTTACGAACCTTTAAAGTATTTAATACAGTTTAAAAGTACCGTGGAACTAATTTGCCTGTTTTTTCCTAATGACTTCTTTCCCCTCGTAAAACCTTTCAGTGGTGTTCACCACCACAGAATTTGGTTGTCATATTTTTGGACAAGATCCACTTCCAAAGCAATACATTCAGGTTCTGTATTTTCAGACAGGCAGTGTCTGGGGTAGAACTAGGACACCACAGATTTGAAAGACATGTTGACTTGGGAGCTGCGTCACTCTTGGCTCGAGCGTGTGCTTTTAGAAAACCTCAGGGGACATTTTTTCTTCCACCTAACCTCTTTCCATACAATAGTCTTTTGACTATGAAAATTTAGAGTGTTGTTCTTTTCTGAAAGTGATTTACTGCTTACACATCCCAGCCTTTCTCTAAGGAGCTCACAGCAGCGCACATAATGTTAGGTAATAATCTCATGGAAACCTTGTGAAGAAGGATTAGGTTGAAGCAACAGTGAATTTCCCAAGACTGTCTTAGCAAAGTTTTGCACCCGGTCTTCCTGGTCCAAGTTTTAATACTCCGTCTGCAACAGCAGGGGGTGTCAAGCAGTTCAAAGACCCCAATTTTGATTGATATCATTCATGGACCCTCAACCCTGCCATCCTTCTTCACTAGCACACTATTCATGTCTGTTAACATACACACCAAGTCTATGTCCGTGAAGGCTTCTGTTCCCTTGTATCCTCAATCCAATGCAGTGGGACCCATCACATTATCTAAAAACAAGTTAAAGATTTTTTTTTTTTTAAAGGTGATGTCTTATAGGGTAGCTCTTTCCATTGGGCCATAACCCACATTCTAATCAGCCTCACCCCTTGATTGAATTGCTACAGAGATTTCCCCCAATAGTTTATTTCATTTCACCCCATGTACTGTTTCTTTCCAACAATGTTACTGTTTAGCACAGAGATGCCCAATCTTGTTGAGTCTGTGAGTGCTCTTGGATTTTGAGAACAGAATGGACACCCCCACAAAATGGCTGCCATGTGACTCAGGACCAATCACAAAATGGCTGCTATGAGGGGGGGTGAGCCCAAGCAAAGTTCCTCTGTGAATAGAGGCTGAGGTTTCTGAATGGGTGCTCCCAGTTTGGTGTAGTGGTTAAGTGTGCGGACTCTAATCTGGGAGAACCGGGTTTGATTCCCCACTCCTCCACTTGCACCTGCTGATGTGACCTTGGGTCAGTCACAAGCTCTGGCACAGCTGTCCTTGAAAAAGAGCAGTTCGTGTCAGAGTTCTCTCAGCCCCACCCACCTCACAGGGTGTCTGTTGTGGGGAGGGGAAGGGAAAGGAGTTTGTAAGCCGCTCTGAGACTCCCAAGTGAAGGGCGGGGTATAAATCCAATCTCTTCTTCTTCTTCTTCTTCTTCTTCCCTGTATGAGCAGAGTTCTTCTGAAGCACCTCCTGCTCCAATGAGATGGAGAAAAGCCAAGACTGACTCTCTGCTTTGGAGGTAGATGAAGATGGGTAGCTGTGTTAATGTGTCTGTAGTGGTAGAAAAGGGTAAGAGTCTTTAAGAGTCCAGCTCATACCCTACCACAAATTTGGTTAGTCATTGAAGTGCTACTGGACTCTTACTCTTTGCTTGGGGGGAAGAGATGCTTATAGGAGGATGAAAGTAGTGCCAGAAAACATAACTGGCACTGGAGCTCAGTACTTCAGCAGGTTTTCAAAAAGGTCAGGATATCATCTCCATGTGTTGGACTTTCTTTTTTCAGTTTGTTGTCTTTCTCAGCCTGGAATTCTTGCTGTGTGGGCACTCTGGTTTCATTCCTTTAAAGCACTTCTTAAGAACAACTTGTTTACCCCCCCCCAAAAAAAAAATAATAATCCAGCCCCAAACCAAAAAAGAATTTAACAAAATGTATAAGTTTCTAGTGCTTAACCAATAACCTTTGCACAGTCTGGTTTTTCCCTGTCCCAACCCACTCACACTAAGTAGATATTTAGATTGGAAGCTTTTGCAGAGGGGCTTGTTTATAATTCTTTATGGAGTTTATTTTAAATGCTATGCAAATAATAATGAGAGAAGTGAGGCATGTAAAACTCAAATGGATGGGGTGTATGAAGATGTGGTGTGGACTCCGCAAAAAAACAAACCGGGACTTACAGTGCCATGCTATGCAGAGCTGCACCCTTCCAAGCCCATGGACTTCAATGAACTTGGAAGGATCTAACTCTGCTTAGGATGGCACTGTCAGGGGAGGGGGGAGGCCAGTGTAAATTTGCAAAAGTCGATTTGAATGCTTCGGTTCTTTTCCACCACTTAAATCACTTCCCACTGTCCTTGCTTCCCAGACTTCTTCAGAAGATGTCTGTGATTTTGTAACTTTTCCTATTGCTTGTAAATATGTGTTCCTCCATATTTTCTGTTTCCCCCCTTCCTTACTGCTCTTGAGAAGAACTGATCCAAATAATGCAAGCCAGCTAGTTTCACAGCAGACAGGAAAAAAACCATGTGGCCTGTCAAAATGACCAAAACGGGATGTCAAACGCACAATAGGAAAAAATGTGTTGTCTGCAGGAGCACACTAGGAAATTATTTACACTATTACATAATATAACCCAATCTTGGAAATTTTCTTTTTTTTTTGGGGGGGGGGGGGGGGGCAGCTGCTTTGCCAGTTGCACAACGGTCGAAGAGGATCCTGGCAAAATTAACAAGAAGCAGATGTTTGAAGCAAGCCAAGCTGAAGAGTGTTTAGTATAACTGTCTGAACACACTGCCATAGAGAGAGAGTCTCTGCCACAGAGAGCCAGTTTGATGCGATAGAATGTCAGACAAGAACATCAGAAAGCAAGTGTTCAAACCTTGGGCTGGCCACAATTTCTCATCCTAACTTACCTCTCAGGGTGGTTGTGAGGATAATATGGGAAAGGGAGAAGCATGTGCATCCTGAGCTCTCTGGAAGGAGGACAGAATAAAAATACATTAGAATATGGCAAATGCCAATAATATAATACAAAGCAAGTAGCAAACATATTTATAAACTCACAGGGCCCAAAGAGAGGACATGTGACCCTTCCAAGATTTTGTCCCCTTTCTTGAGATTACTGGTAAGAAGCAGGGGCAGAAGCCCCTATAGAAGTGGATTTGAGCCATTTGTGTTCACTGCGTTTCTCCACTCAGTCTAAATGTTTACCAAACTTCAAAGCAACAGTGGGGCAGAACTTGGAGCGCATGTAGAGGGTTGTCCAGAGGAGGTCTTCTGGGTTTGCTACAGGCCAGAAATGGACTTTCCCTGGTGTGATCGCATCAGCGCGCTTCCATGGGATCGGGATGGTCTGATCGGGCCATCCCAACTCCATGCCGGTTTTTTCCCCATTTCGGTATGTGCATCATCGCACACTGCATAGGGAGCACTCGGTGTGGAGATGTGAATCATCGATCCCTCGTTGAAGTGCACCAGAAATACGCGGCCAAAAAACCCCACAAACTCACCTGCGGTTGCATCTGATCACGCAGTAGCGGGCCGCCTCCGCAGTTCCCAGGGACTGTGTGATCGTGCAAATGCGGGTCAAATTCCTGCGGAGCAAATAGCCTCGCTCCCCCCCTCCGCCCGCGCGCATTATCTCACACGTGTGAATGCTGCCCTTGTATAAGAATACATCAATGTCATCTCTGGATTTTATAACGTTTCAAAAAACAGATCCTCCTCAGGAAATATTCTATAAAGTAGTACAAGAGCTTTAATGCTCATAAAGTGCTATACAAAGAATGAGGAATAGTATAATGCATTTAGTTCATTTAGCTCCTAAAAGTTCATGACAGTTTGTTGTTCTCAAACTGGACATGCCAAAAACCGAGCTGCATTTTCCTGGTTCATGCCAATCCCTACATACAAATACAGAGAAAACAGCCATGAGAGTCTGAGCCACAAATCAAGATAGTCAATAAGACTTGCAAAGGAAATATTTTTATATATATTGTTGCCAATAAACACTACATAACAATGAACAAATCCCATCAAATCATAAGAAAACCCTTGGTCGCGATCACACGGTAAGAAGCAGGGGCAGAAGCCCCTATAGAAGTGGATTTGAGCCATTTGTGTTCACTGCGTTTCTCCACTCAGTCTAAATGTTTACCAAACTTCAAAGCAACAGTGGGGCAGAACTTGGAGCGCATGTAGAGGGTTGTCCAGAGGAGGTCTTCTGGGTTTGCTACAGGCCAGAAATGGACTTTCCCTGGTGTGATCGCGCCAGCGCGCTTCCATGGCATCGGGATGGTCTGATCGGGCCATCCCAACTCCATGCCGTTTTTTCCCCCATTTCGGTATGTGCATCATCGCACACTGCATAGGGAGCACTCGGTGTGGAGATGCGAATCATCGATCCCTCGTTGAAGCGCACCAGAAATACGCGGCCAAAAAATCCCACAGACTCACCTGCGGTTGCATCTGATCACACAGTAGCGGGCCGCCTCCGCAGTTCCCAGGGACTGTGTGATCGTGCAAATGCAGGTCAAATTCCTGTGGAGCAAATAGCCTCGCTCCCCCCCCGCCCACCTGCGCGCATTATCTCACGCGTATGAATGCTGCCCTTGTATAAGAATACATCAATGTCATCTCTGGATTTTATAACGTTTCAAAAAACAGATCCTCCTCAGGAAATATTCTATAAAGTAGTACAAGAGCTTTAAAGTGCTATACACAGAATGAGGAATAGTATAATGCATTTAGTGGTAGGCTGTGAACATGTTGTGAACATGCATTGTATGTATTCTAATACAAGGATTTTCTTATGATTTGATGGAATGTGTTCATTGTTAAGTCGTGTTTATTGGCAACAGTATATAGAAAATATTTTGTTTGTAAGTCTTGTTGACTATCTTGATTTGTGGGTCAGATTCTCACAACTGTTTTCTCTGTATTTGTTTCTAGACAGTGGTGGCAGTCCCTACATACAACCTGCCTCCTCTGTCCATCTCTCCCACCAAATCTCCTCAGTTGTTTTTGAAACTAGCTAACTTCAAAAGGAGGCCTGTGAGGGAATAGCAGAAGGGAGTATACTCCGCATATTCCCTCATCAGAAAAAGAAGCAAGGGAAGAGCAGGACCATTCTGGACTTAAGAAAGCTCAACAAATTTCTGCTGGTCAAAAAGTTCAGGATGGCTTTCATGTCTGATATCCTTCTGATGCAGCTTTTTTTTTTTTGGTTGATGTAATCTGCGCAGCTGCTACATGGTCCTCTTCCTCAGTGTTTGCAAGAAATTGCTCCATGGATATTGGCTACAAAGAAAGGAGAAGTTGTGGAAAATGTCCTTCAGGGTTTATTCAACTGGGAGCTCCATCACATACCATCCACATGTGGTACGTCAGATCACTATTTGCTCATGGAGGACTGCATATTGACCGTGATGATGCAGACATTTCCTGAAACTGATGCTTAAGTGGTCCCCTGGGCAGTCAAAATACCTTCAGCCCCACTGCGAGCTTTGTACATTCTCCTGGTTTCCTGCAGGGGCTTTGAGGAACTGACAGGTGCTTCACTCCATCTCTTCTGCTGCAAGAGGATGTAGAGGGGGAGGAAGAAGAAGAGATTGGTTTTATACCCTGCCTTTCACTACCCAAAGGCGTCTCAGAGCAGCTTACAATTCCTTTCCCTTCCCCGCCCCACAAGAGACACCCTGTGAGGTAGGTGGGGCTGAGAGAGCTCTCTCGAGAACTGCCCTTGAGAGAACAGCTCTGAAAGAATTTATGACTGACCGAGGGTCACTCCAGCAGCTGCATGTGGAGGAGTGGGGAATCAAACCTGGTTCTCCCAGATTAGTGTCTGTGCTCTTAGCTCTGAGAGGAAAGCAGTGTCAGAGGGGAGGGTGTCAATTCAGTACGTTTTGAGGCCTGAATTGGCCTAGTTACAAATTAACACCATCTTTGAATAACATGGATTTCAGTCCCTGATTCTATGTATTGTTATGTCAGAAACTTCTGCTGAGAATGCAGAGATACAGCACTGAATTACTGTTGTGCATTCCATGAGGAACACCTAACTGCAAGTAGCTGCAAACACTGGAAAAACATCTCTTAATATTGAGAGAGCACTTCTGTGGGGGGCAGAGCAATGTGCCTAAAGCTTGTCTAAATGGATTTCTACAACAGAAGACCCCTCCCACTAGATGACCCCAACAGTATTTAGTCCCATATGCCCACACTGAGGCTCACCTGGGGGTGCCACTTGAGGTGACACCCCTCCAGCACCCCTGGAGCGCGGAATGCCTCCCCCGTTCAGGAGAGAGCCTCCGCCATCGCTGAAGCCATAGACCGGAAGTCTTGAGAGAGCACTTCTGTGGGGGGCAGAGCAATGTGCCTAAAGCTTGTCTAAATGGATTTCTACAACAGAAGACCCCTCCCACTAGATGACCCCAACAGTATTTAGTCCCATATGATAGTATGTGGTGACGGGAAGCATGGAGCATTGGATATTTGCAGTTATGCTTTGCAATTGTTTCAATCACAGTTCCCTCTAAGCTGAACTAGGAGTGCTGGTGCACAACATTTCAGAAGCCAGCTCAGAGGATTTCCACTTCAGCTCACAAATAATGGAGGATGGGGGCACCTCCTTCTGGGGCCCATAGAATTAGACCTCCTGGTCCAATCCTTTTGAAACTTTGGCAGTTTTTTGAGGAGAGGCACCAGCAGCTATGCTGCAAATTTTGTGCCTTCACTTAAAAAAAAACAGCACCCCAGCACCCCAGATACTCCTAGATCAATTCTTTATAATACCCATTGACTATAATGGTCCCCAGAGGCTATAATTGAGCCAGAAACGAACAATTTTTTGCACACCCTTATTATGCTTTTCAGTATGATTTGTAAGCTACCTTGAGTCACAGGAAAACGTGGGATATAAATATTTGAATAAATTAGTAGTATGGGCAGGTTGATAACATTAAAGCAACTTCCTGTTTGTTAGGCTATGCAGGGTTCCGACAGTGATTGTTCCATCCCGTATGTTCCCCCAAGAGCACTACGGTCTGGGGCCCAAAATTTGCTAACTGTGCCGGGCCCCAAAGATGCAAAACTGGTCGCTACGAGGGCCAGGGCTTTTTCGGTGGCGGCCCCTGCCTGGTGGAATGAGCTCCCGGAGGAGATCCGGGCCCTGCGGGATTTGATGCAGTTCCACAGGGCCTGCAAGATGGAGCTCTTCCACCAGGCTTTCGAGTAGGGGCCGTCGCCACCCCCCCCCCGCTATATTGTCATCATAGGGGGGTGGAAAAGGCCCTAGGAAGGAACATCTGAACTTTTAACATCTTAATATTGAAGCCACTGAATGCCTACTGGGAATGTCTGGATTTGGTCAGTCATCTATTTGGGTTGTGGAATTGAGGATCTTTGAGCACTCTATTTGTACTGAGATTGGTTTTAATTGTATAGTATGTTTTAAATGTATAGGATGTATTATTGTTGCAAGATTTCTTGCCTTGTAAGCTGCCCTGAGCCCTACGGGGGAGGGCGGGGTATAAATTTGATTAATAAATAAAATAAATAAATAAATCTCTGTTATACTTGACTTGTAATGCTGGTTCTCATATTTCACTAAAAAACCCGAAGTAGACTGCAAAAGGTTTTGCCCTCCCAAGTGCTGGTATGTTTTCTAAGGCTCAGCACAGGGTGACAGTCCAAGGCCAGGACTACCAACATAGTGGACTGGGGTGGGTAGACCTGATCTCCGGAGGGCAGGTTACCAATATAGTGGAAAGGGGTGGGTGAAATTTGACAATTCTGTTTTCTCTTATAATGTTTAAATTATTCGTAAAATATAGTTTAAATATAATTCAAAATTATTCTGAGATTTTTACAAGGTTATGGAAATAATCTTCTAAAAACCAATTTACGCGATAGCCAAATGTAGACTCACTCACAACTTTAATGCTACTAGCTTTTTTTCACTCACAAGGTAGAATTTCTGCTCACAACATTGTGGATCTTAGAGGGAACATTGGAAAGGCTTTGAGAAAATGCATGGATTCAGCCGGAGGAGACTAGAAACTGGCGTGTTGTTGACTGAAATGTTAACTTTGTCAACTGAGTTAAAATAATCAATTGCTGAGGTGCAATGAGAAGGCTGTTGGTTCCTACAGGCAACCAATTGCAGAAGACCAAGTTCCACACACATGGGGAACCTCCTCCCTGCAACAATCATTGCTATATGGGGGTACTTTTCCTTGAACCTGTTCCTGTACCAAAATTAGAATGCCTACATGTCCCAAGGCAGGAAGAAGAGGAGGAAAAAGAAGAAGAGTTGGGTTTTATACCCTGCTTTTCACTACCCAAAGGAGTCTCAGAGCAGCATACAATCACCTTCCCTTCCTATCCCCACAAGAGATCAAGATGGGTAGCTGTGTTAGTCTGTCTGTAGCAGTAGAAAAGAGCAAGAGTCCAGGAGCACCTTAATGACTAACAAAATATGTGGCGGGGTTTGGGCTTTCCTGAGTCACTGCTCACTTCTTCAGATACAGCCAGGGAAACAGAGAAAAGTACAGGAGGAAGGCGGGCTTAGGAGCAGTCTTTTCTTTTTAGCCAAGTAGTAACCTTAGACTCTTACCTGAGGATGCTCTGTTCTTTTTTTTTTGTAAATTATTTTTATTTTAGTTTTCTTATGCATTACATCATGCATATATCATTTCTACATTAATCAATATCTTAACAGAGTCGTCACAATCTATCTTTATATTTTATTTTCTTTAGTCCATTTGTAAAACCTTACCCATCTAGCATTAAATATTTCCATATCTTTATTTTCCAATATTGTAGTCAATTTATCTACTTCAACTACTTCTTGTATCTTAGTGATCAGGTCTCTTCTTGATGGTATCCTTTCTAGTTTCCAATTTTTGGCAAACAAAATACGTGCTGCTGTTATAATGAATGCAATTACGTATTTTTCTTCCTTTTTCAACTTATCTGGTATTAAGTTTAACAGAAACATTTCAGGTTTAAAAGGTAATGCTACCTCAAACATACCTGTCAGCATCTTATATACCTTCTGCCAGTCTTGAGGCCTCCAAAGGCCTATCCTCCCCTCCTCCTAATTCTCAGGAGACTGAGCTGAGGACTGAGAGGTTCCAATGCTTGTGTGGGTCATGTCTCTTCAGCCTTCCTTGGACAAGTAGCTATGAAACTGCATCAGCTTGCTTGTTAAGAAACTGAACTACAACTAGCAGGGCAGAAGCACAGTAAGGTGGCAATTAGTGGTTTGGCATTTAGAATAGCTAACATGCAGTGAGCTTGCTCTCAATGTTTGCAACCTTTCGTTTTGAGTGATTTTACAACGTCTAGTGGTTTGTGGTTCACCTCTCTACTACCAGAATGGCCTCTACAGGGGACTAGTTTAGAATTGTGTCGTCGACTCACGTTTTATTTGTTCATGCTTATGCACTCACTGCCTATTCATGGTTTCCATATTCTTTGATGTAGCCAAATACATCTTTTTGATGGTTTTGTATCCATGCTTTTTCACATGTATCATACATCTGATTCAGCTTGCGCTTTGCTTTGGTAGTGTATTATGCGCTAGTGCCTTCCAATAAAATGTTTAATTCATATCTGTAATGCTTTGAAGTCTGTGTCTTCCTACTGGCAGTTGTATACCCATTGGGGTGGTTTTTGTTGTTCAGTCACACAGTCGAGTCTGACTCTTCGCGACCCCATGGACAAGATCTCGCCAGGCCCTCCTGTTTTCTGCCGTCCTCTAACGTTTGCTCAATTTCATGTTTGTTGCATCTATGACACTGTCTAACCATCTCATCCTTTGCCGTCCCCGTCTTCTTTGACCTTCAATCTTTCCCAGCATCAGGGTCTTCTCCAGTGAGTGCTCCCTTCTCATTTGGTGGCCAAAGTATTTGAGCTTCAGTTTCATTATCTGGCCTTCCAGGGAACAGTCAGGGTTGATTTCTTTTAGGATTGACTGATTTGATCTTCTTGCAGTCCAAGGGACTCTCAAGAGTCTTCTCCAGCACCATAGTCTCTACTTTTTATCATGCTGTTTAGGTTAGCCATCGCTTTCCTCCCAAGGAGCAGGCGTCTTTTAATTTCATGACTGCTGTCACAGTCTGCGGTGATCTGGGATCCCAGGAACGTGAAGTCTGTCACTACTTCCACGACTTCCCCTTCTATTTGGGGTGATAGGAACATTTAAAAAAACATATCCAGAGCAGGAAACCAGCCAGAGAAGCAGTGGGGCCTTTTGGATGACAAAGGAATGTAGGGATTGCTAAAGGAAGATGGGAAGATGGCAGAGAAGATCAATTATTTTTTTGCCTCTGTATTCACTGTGGAAAGTGAGGGGCATGCACCCATACAACAGCGTCTATTTTCAGAAACAGAGTGTGAAGAACTGAGCCAAATTGAGGTGACCAGAGATGAAGTTCTAGATCTACTGGGGAAATTAAAAACAAATAAGCCTCCAGGTCCTGATGGCATACACCCAAAGTTCTTAAGGAACTCAGATGTGAGGTAGTTGATCTACTAACCCGTACATGTAACCTATCACTAAATTCAGCCACTTGGCTATTAGATATATAGATTGTAATCAAAGCTGGAATTGTTAGGCACATAGAGGGACAAAACCTGCTGAGGAAAAATCAGCATGGCTTTTGCAAAGGAAAGTCCTATCTCACCAGTCTTTTGCAGTTCTTTGAGAAAGTAAACAAGGTATCTCACCAAAGACTCCTGAGTAAACTTAGCAGTCATGGGATAAGAGGACGGGTTCTCTTATGTATTAAAAACTGGTTATATGACAGGAAGCAAAGAATGAGAACCAATGGACAGTACTCACAATGGAGGGAACTAAGCAGTGGGATCCCACAATGTTTAATTTAGTCATCAGTGATCTGGAACTGGGGTAAGTAGTGTAGTGGCCAAGTTTGCAGATGACACAAAATTATTTAGGATGGTGAAAACCCAGGCTGATTGTGAAGACCTCCAAGAGGACCTCCACAAACTGGGTGAGTGGGTTAGGACACTGCAGAGCTGGAAAAAGTATAGAGGGGGGCAACCAAGATGATTAAGGGGTTGGAGCACCTTCCTTATTAAGGAAAGTGTAAGGAAGACACCAACTTGTCTGTAACATAGCAACACTGTAGAACTGAAGGACGGCAGGAGGG
>NW_015175003.1:7401-12215 GCF_001447785.1 Gekko japonicus | reverse complement strand
AAGTTTTATTCAGGTACAAGCAGGTACAAGCTCTCGAGGACAGATCTTCTTCATGTTCCCCCCCCCCAATAGCTAGCAATCCAAAACAGTCCAGTGGAGCCTGAGCGGTGGGTGTTGCCTTCTGGTGATGTCAGGGGGTGTGGCACATGCAAATAAGTTACGCTAATGAGTTATGCTAATGAGCTCCTGCACCTCTTTGTCTACGAAATGACCCCTGATTAAAAGACCTTCTCTCTTACACCCTAGCTGGTTTCTCTCAGTCCGATGCAGACGCATTGTTTCCCCAAGCTTTCTTGTGTACTTCCCCTTCACTGTCCTGCTCCAGAACTTCCTCACCTCTCCACTAACAGCACCACCATGCCCTTTACTCTTGTTCCAAGCCTGCTTCTTCCCTCCCCAGTTTGTCCAGTCGGCCTGACTGTGAGTGGGTGTGTTTCCCCAAACACATCCCTGTGTATATACAGAGCAATGATCCCAAACCAAGGATACAGAGGTGTATGTGTGAAGGCCACACATGTGTGTTCCCCCCTACCAAGCTTCCCTGGGTGTCCACACTATTCTTAAAAGCCCTTCCAAATAGGACAGTCTTCCATAATCTTTGGAAACAGGCCAACAGGATACCCTCCCAACTTGGGGGGAAGACCGTTCCAGGGGGCTCTAAAGGTAAAGGTTTCCCTTGCTCAAAAGGGAGGCTCTAACCACAGCTAAAAATCACAATGAGGCTGAGGCACAAATCTAATCAATCGGGGGAGGGGGTTTGGAGAGGAATCAGCCTGACATCCATCAGGCCCGAAGGCCTTATCGATTGTGTGCCTGAGATCTGTGTATCATATATGCATAGGTCATAAATAGACTTAAGTAAACAAAGCTATCTTGTCCGGAATACTATTTATGTACTCATGTTTTAAAATTGTGGCTCTGGGAACATTTGATGACATTGCATACTTGGTGGGCAATAGGGGAGTTAAGTGTTCAGCGCCACTGGTCTAAATCAAAGTATGCAGCGGCTGCGCACTCTTGCAGATAATGCGCAGGTGAACTGTTGCCGGTTTGTCTGCTGTCCTCCGCTTCCCACATTCCTCTCTGCCCATCAGCACTGAAAGCTTTAAGCCATTTTGCATGGCAATAGCGTCCGCCCTTGCTGCTGCAGTGGCACAGCAAAATAGGTTGATTTCAAACACGGACATGTCATTACCAGCTGACCTCGTGCTGGTGAGGTGGGCTGACGCATCCCATCTGGAATGCTTGGTCACCAACCTAGAATGGGGTTCGTTGAATAAATTGTACCCTGTTGCTGTGCCTTCCTGATGCCAGCTCAAAGCTGTCAGTACAACAGGGAAAAGATTAATGTGTCTAACTGAAGCATTTTAGCCTTCAGCTGGGAATCAGCGGAACTATTTGTGATTAAATACATTCATCACTCGCCTAGCTGTGGAGGTCTGGTACCCATTAAAGGGGAGGACAAAGCAAGCTCGCTACTATGGTATCCAGTAAACATCTCCCAAATAATGCCTTGCTTAAATCAAACTCTTTCTGTTGCTGTTCTTCCTTCTTCCCTGAAGTGTACAAGAACTGTCAGGGGGAAAATAACTCTCTGGCTACCAGTTGAGAACCTCTTGCTCCTTACATGCCAGTAGATTCCCGTCAACAAGTTGGACTGGAAACCGAACATAGCTTGTTAGAGAGATGGAGGTGGGATGCTAGAGGCATGATTTCCTGCCATCCCCCTCCCTTTTTAACATATGTACCAGTAATGCCAGATGTACCATTGTATAAAGAACAGAGAATTGCACATGAAGGATATGGGGTTTGTGTTGCTGGAAATGGGGTGATGGTTGTGATGGGCAGGAGTTGTCATCAAAACACTGACGTTCATACTTAGTGTAAGGAGTGGAGAGGGGTCTCAAACCGAGCGTCAAGCAGCCAAGCTCCAACCCCTTCATGTCCAGGCCGCTGGCAATCTGTATCTGAAGACTAAGAGCTGGGCACCATCAGTCGTGCCGCTGAGGCTGGCCGTACTAGCTCTGCTTGCTCAGCTGATGTCCAGTCGTTTTCCATCGAGGTCTAGGATGGGTCCCAACATGGTGCCTGGCAACATCTTTTCTGGTGCCCAGCAAGTGTTTTTGGAAAGTGGGTGGGGCTTTTGCCCAGAAGGGTTTCTGACTGGCCACTGGAGATCTGACTTCAGACCTTTTTTTTTTTTAAGTTGCTTTGGCAGGAACAGCCACCACAGCACAAAGATCTTCCTTGTGTGACTGAAGGTCAGCGGTAACCTACTGCATAGTGGAGGCATTTTGTGGCTGTGCCCACCACCCTGCATCAGAATTCTGAAGGTGCTAATAGGTTCAAAAAAGGTCGGGGACCCCTGTACTAGGATCTTGTGTTTGCTCCTCAGTCAAAATGACTCATCTTTGGGGCGAGAACAGTGCTTGGTCCAGCTTCTTCCTATCATGACGACTGGGCTGGTTTGACTATGGTACTGGATCCTGACTACTGTCTTAGAGCAGGCCCTTGTCTGGATTACATCCCCAAACTACTGGATTGCATTTGATATCTGCTTAGTTCATTCCTGCCCCGCCCCCGTATACCTGTGCTTGGAGCCCTCGTCCCCACACTTGGCCTCGAGAACACATGTTGCACTTGTCCTGTTTTTTAAAAAAATCTTTAAATATCAAAATAATAGGGAAACGAAGAGGGAGTCCTGAACATGGTGACTTATTTTGTTCCATCAATGCCACTGATCGGTCACTGTTTTGAAGAGGGCAAAAATGTGCCAGGGGTTTGTAACAGAGACTACAGAGGGATATATCCATGCACATGGCACTCGTGTGAAGTTTCCGGGCTATGCATTTGAGGGTCAAGTGTGAACGAGACATACCAGTGTTTGTAAACATGTGTGTTTTTTAATACAAGTCGATTCCTCAAAGAGTGTAGATTGGCTATAGGTGCCTAGTGTGTGTACTCCGATGCAAAGTAAGATTTGCTGTGTAACTTCTTATTTATTAGGGGACTTTCTCTGCTACTTTTTCCATTGGCTGAAAGTGATTTAAGAGATAAAATCCCACAAAATGCTAAGATAACAAATAACTTTAAAAATAGCACTAACGGCATGACAGCCATAAAACCTGCAGTGATGCCAGCTGAAAGAAAAGAATATTATACAGCTCTTAAGGGGATACAATAGTGATGTGGCCTTTTGAAACCTCTTCAGGGAGGCAGTTCCGAGAGCATGGGGGCTACTATTGCAAAAAAGCCCACTCCAACTTTCACCTGATGTAAGCAGGGAACCAGATCTTCATTGCTGCATGAGTTCACTGTGTGTTAAACAGCCCCTAATCTTCCATCTTCCTAAAATGACCTAGCAGTTTGGAGATGAGCTGCTGAGGTTACACAACACAGCCTACCTTCTGTACTCCTTGAGCATGCACCTGCATTCTGAGAACATCATGTCCTTGATGATATCGGCCAAGACTCATAACGTGCTTTGTTTAAAAGTATTAACACCAGAAGCAAGCACCAAGGCGCAGTAGAGTGCAAAGGCCAGAAACGGGTTGTATAGCAATTCTCGGAGAGGTGAAGGTGGGTTATAGATGCAGGGGTGGGGGGCAAGCAAATTACCCTTGAGTCCTTTAAATCTAAGGTCTCCAACACATTGGTTCATATTCTAGAGTTAGCGGACTAACAAGGTTGCATCTGGCTGGCCTATTGCATAGTGGAGCAACAATAAACACCAAGTTTCCTTTAACTTAAGGATTTCTTTATTAACGCCGAAGCATCAGAGAAGATAACTTGGCTTGAAAAAGGAGATATCACATTACTGAACTAAAAGCTGTTTCTTGTCCACTAAGCCCAGGCCAGGATTGTTCTGGACTGATTCTGAACAGTGCATGTTGCCCCAGCATTCTCTGCAGGGAAGTGAAATTGTGGCCCTCCTACTTTTCTGCTTTCCCTGATGGGCAAGGCTAACCACCTCCGAATGTCTTTTGACTTGAAAACCCTACAGGATCTCCATAAGTTGGTTGTGACTTGACAACAACAAAAACCCAAAACAAAACACAACGTTTCACCTTGGACTTTCAGGGCACTGAGTTACAGAGTAACAGGAAGCTTAACTAATGATTCAGCATTCATAAAGGTAAAGATAAAGGTTCCCTTGCTCGAAAGCCAGTCGAATCCGACTCTAGGGTTGCGGTGCTCATCTCCGTTTCAAAGCCGAAGAGCCAGCGCTGTCTGAAGACATTTCCGTGGTCATGTGGCCGGCATGACTAAACACCAAGGCGCATGGAACGCTGTTACCTTCCCACCGAAGTGGTACCTGTTTATCTACTTGCAATTTCTTGCTTTCAAACTGCTAGGTTGGCAGGAGCTGGAACTAGAGACAGGAGCTCACTCCGTCATGCGGCACACTCAGGTCTCAAACTGCTGAACTACTGACCTTCCACAACCTACAGTTCAGTGTCTTAACCACTTGAGCCACCGCAGCTAATAAATGAATCATTAAATACTACATATAATACTCTTGGTACATCAATATTCCATGTACCTGATTACATGCTGATCTGCTGGTAGCTTTGAGATGGTTGCACTAGGAGGGTCCCAAGACTATTTTGTCCAGGTTTCTTCTCTGTAGTTCCAGACCAAGCCACAGTTGCCCATGGTATACCTCTTCATGGTATACATTCCTCACTCCTGCTATATTCTCTGCTGAAGCAGATTTCACAGTTTTCTGTCATCTTGTGGCCAACCAGCAGGAGACGGGGGGGGGGGGGGCAGAGGCATGGGGGGGGGGCTGTCGGGGACGGGGTGGGACAAAA
>NW_015175003.1:1669-7275 GCF_001447785.1 Gekko japonicus | reverse complement strand
GAGAATCCAAACTTTAAAACTTTATTAATAAAGGAGGAAAAGTACAGGCACAACAAGGTTTTGAACCCTTGAGTACCCACAGCTCTCCCTAAGGTTACAATGAAAGACATAGGGTTTTATACCCCCTATGACAGAAATAAATAATAATTATTGGTTCCATCAAAGTTTGTCACATATCCGTCACACCATTCTGATTGGGTTCCAACCTGTGGGTTGGGTTTTCTCAGGCAAAAATATACCTCCTTCATTTGAAGTGATAAAAAGTATCTAATGTAACAAATATTAGTACATCATGCAGTGTTCTTCATCTAACGCAAGCAAACTGACATCAGGAGCATGCGCAGTTACGATTGGCAAGAACAAGCAAGGTCACTGTAGTATGATTGCCTGTCAGCATTTAGTATTTTACCCAGAATGCCTTTAAGCACTGAACCAAAGTGAATATCTGAATATATGTTCATGATTGATTTCAGTTACTGTGATTAGAATCATCAAAGGCACTTAACGTATGCACCATGGAAGTGTGAAGTGCACCTACTAAGTTAAACTGACTGTTAGCCAGTGGCAGAGTACAAAGTGTTTCATAAGCAGTGTGTACAACAAATGTGTGGCATCATTTCCAAGAAAACCCCTGAAATTATGTCACTAAGGATTGTTTTTGGCAATGGCTAGAGAGGACTGATGTCACTTCTGGGAACAATAGTTTCCAGCTATTCCTAGAGAGGCATGACAACCATTTTTAAATTTTATCTTTCTCCCACAACCAGTTGTAATGGAAACAGCAAATGGGAGCTGGGATCAGGGGATTCCCCACCCCCCACTGAGGGACTCGCAGTCCTTGTACCCGTTTGACCAGACCTGATACGAAATGTCACTTCTGCGTTTTTCCTGGAAGTGATGGAACGAGGTCACTGAGGTCGCTTCCCCCTCCCCCCAACTGCCAGTTGGAGCAGTCGCAGGCAACAAGGGCTTTCAGCAGTTGGACTCCTGCAATAGTGGGATACCTGGCAGCCTTAGGCTGCGATCACACGCACAATTAGCCGCAACATAGGCGTGAATGCCGGGCGGATTTAAAGGGCGCGATCAGACACGAACGTCTGGGAAGCACCGCGCACCCATCGGCAACCCATTTTGCTCCGCCACAGAAGCGGAGTAAAAAGACACTAGGGAAAGTCCGGTAGCAAACAGGTTGCTACGGGCCACGGACGGACTTTCCCAAAGGAAGCTAATCCTAATATTACAGCTATAGTGGCCAAGTTTCTTGCCGAAGTAGTCAAAGATAGATCTATTCTAGTAAAGGATTGATTCATATTGCTTATAATGTCTTATATATCCATGCCGTGTTATTGTACATCTATGTATCTTACTGCTATGCTATTAAAGATCTTTGACTTTGACTTTCCCCTGTGTGATTGCTCCAACGAGCTCTCATGGCGTCAGGATGGTCTGATCAACCCATCCCAACTCCATGCCGTTGTTTTTCCCCCCTTCTCAGTCTGCGCATCATTGCACCCTCCATAGGGAGCCCTCAGTGCTGAAATGTGATTCATCAATTCCCCATTTGTGCGCATCGGGAACAAATGGCCAGAAAAAAACCCAACTCACCCGCGGTTGCGTCTGATCACCTGGTGGTGGGCTCCCTGGCAGCTTCAAAGGACTGTGTGATCGTGCAGCTGTGGGTCAAATTCCTCAGGGGGAAATAGCCTTGCTTCCCCCCACATTATCTCACTCATGTGACCACCCCCCTAGTTTGATTTCAGAGGGCACTGGGTAGGAGGTAAAAATAAATCCAGTCAGATCTGCCAAAACAATTTACTTTCTTATCCTGTTGATGGATTATTACAGTGCTCATACATAGTTCCAGGTGGTTAGCCGTGCTGGTCTGAAGCAGTAGAACAAATTCAGAGTCCAGTGGGGTATCTTTAAGACCAACAAAAGGTTTATTCAAGGTATGAGCTTTCACTTTCCTACCTTGAATAAACCTTTGTTGGTCTTAAAGGTTCCACTGGACTCCGAATTTGTTCTAATGCTCATACATGTTTGCAGCTTGTTGCTTTGTTAACTGCCTTGGGTCTAAAGAGATAAGATGGAATAACAATCTTTTAAACAAATAGCCTGGTGTGACGTCCATTGAGTTTGTGAGGCTGCACTGGACTGGAGGCACTGAAAGTTGTGCAAGCCTACCTGCGGCGATCGCTTTTTGCCTCTTGAGCAGAGCTGGTGGGGCAAAAGAATGAGTTGGCATCCTATGGGCACCCATGGTTGAACTCATGAAGTTGTCTCATACTGATTCAGCCCCTTGGTCTATCAAGCTCGGTATTATCTACTCTGACAGCCGCACTCTGCGGTCTCAGGCAGGGGTCTTTTCCCATCACCTACTGCCTGATTCTTTTAAATGGCAATGATGTGGATTGAACCTGGGACCTACTGTGCGCCAAGCAGGTGCTCCACTACTAAGACACTGTCCCTCTGTGGTTCTCTCATAGGCCGGACCTCTCATATCATCTTTCTGTATAAATATGGATTGTATAATTATTTTTATAATCACACACCATTGGGATGTAAGCAGGCTGTTAGGGATGCTGGGACCTTCTTCAACCTGAGGGGCCTCCAAAGAGCTGGAGCCAGCCCTGACCGAACCCCCTCGTCTTGCCCGGCCTAACATGGCATTCATTAAGGGTTCTAACACAGCATGAAGTCACCACTCTTTCTCCTTCTGTTCCAAGAAAATGGCTATGATTTGTTTTGTGGCTTTAATTCCTGCTTGGAATCGTCTGCAAAATGATTGAACAATGCACTTAACTTGCTCCAAGACTTTCTCTTTGCTATTTCAAGGAGCGTGAGCAAAACTCCCACTGGGGACTTCCTTGCCTTCCCCCCATCTGAGCAGCCGAGGGCCAGCTTCCAAGAAAACTAAATTCCAACTGCCTTCTCCACCAAAAGCCTGGTTAGTTTAGTATCCCCCCCCTTCCCCACACCCATCCTTTTTTTTCTCTGGGTCTTTAAAGTAGGAGATATTCCAGCCAAAATATTCGTCATGTCTCCAAACTTCCCTACTGCTTGATTTACAGGCAGAGAGTGCTGAGGGAAAGATTCCAGAGGGCTGTGTAGAGTGTGAAATAACTTACCTGAATATGTGTAGCAGTGTATGCATGTTGTGGGGTAACCGACTTTGCCCAGGGACGGCCGTCCAAGCTGGTCTCACAGCCTCAATGGACTGGCCTTGAATGGATACAATGCTATTTCACGTTGTCTTACTGGAAGATAAGAAGCTCAAAGAAAATCTCTCAGCTGCCCCTATTATATGTACCAGAATGCAGCCAGAGGGAAGGATGCACGGGCCAGCAGAAGGCAAAACCAAAAGGGTCAAAAAGTTTATTACCAAGTTGGTTTCCAGATTTCTCAATCTATTTCAAAAGCCAATAATCTTCTTCCCAAGGGTAGCTGCATAGCCTATAAATTAAATTCAGTCTGAATGCTGATTTCTTAATCTCATCCAATTTACTCCAAAATTAAATAGCTCTATTTAAATGCTTGGCACAGCTGAAAGGTCTGTCCATGCGTATGGATCATAAAAAGGCCATTCTTTCTGTGTCCGACTTCCTCTGTGAATGATTCATATTTAAAACGCATTGGGAAATTTGGGCACCAATGTGTCAATAAATCTTGATTACAACTGTTGATTTTCCTTTCTTGACATGCCAGGAATGAACATATCCATTCCTGAAGATGAACATGAAAATTGCTCTTCTTTGGTTCCATGTAACTGGATGACTACTCTGTTTAGAGGTAGAGGTAGGATGGAGGGAGCCGGTGAGGACAAACCCATCCTCATTTTCCCTGCTCAGCTTTGGCCCGAAAGTCTTGCTGATGCACTATTTTCTCCCCTGGAAGGGGAAAAAAAAAAAGACACAACTCTGCTTTGCCAGGTTCCAGTACAAACCTAACCAGTCTCTTTACCTTATTATTTTAACCTTTGACTTCTTTATATTTTAACTATTTTATGCGTTTGGACTCTGATGAGGGACGCATGATCATATGGTAGTGGAAAGTGCTGTCAAGTCACAGCTGACTTATGGCGACCCCCATTGGGTTTTCAAGGCAAGAGATGTTCAGGGGTGGTTTGCCATTGCCTGCCTCTGCGTCACGACCCTGGTATTCCTTTGGACTTCTCCCATTCAATTACTATTATTTATTTATTATTTCGGTTTCTATCCCGCTCGAACCCCCCCATGGGTCTCTGAGCGGCTTATAGTATTCTTAATTAACCCTATCTATGGCCACATTTCAATCGGGGTGGGGACTACCCTACCGGCACCCTGTGGAAGGAGTTGTTGTACTTCTCACTCCTGGTTCGGCTGCTGGCTATTGCTGGCTCAGCGCTTTGTTCCGTTCTCCTTCTTGCGATCCTCAGTGTCGGCTGGTAGGTCCATTCAGTGCACGGCTCATATCAGCGCGGCCTTGGCTCCGTCCGTCGTGGCTCCGCCTGCACCTGCGCTTCACGCTCCCCTGCGTCTCCTGGCTCCGCCTGCCGACGTCTGGTCACAGCTCGCCGATGTTGTGCTCGATCGCCATTTTTCACCGCTCGCTGCTCGCCATCGAAGTTCTTCACTTGCCACCGATGTTCCACCCCCTTTAATAGGGAAGGGTGCTCCCTGCCATCTAAGGCAGGTACCCAATTTATCTACTCGCATCATGATGTAATTTATTGCTTTCGAACCACTGGGTGGGCGGTCGAACCGCTGGGTGGGTGGCTAGCCAGGATCGACTCTGCTTAGCTTCCAAGATCTGATGAGATCAGGCCAGCCTGGGTTATCCAGATTATATACACGCCAAGTATCACCTCTTAAGGTAAAGGTAAAGGTTTCCCTTGCTCGAAAGTCAGTCAAATCCGACTCTGGGGTTGCAGTGCTCATCTCCGTTTCCAAGCCGAAGAGCCAGCACTGTCCGGATACATTTCCGTGGTCATGTGGCCAGCATGACTAGACGCCGAGGCGCACAGAACGCTGTTACCTTCCCACCGAAGTGGTACCTATTTATCTACTTGCAATTTCTTGCTTTCGAACTGCTAGGTTGACTGGAGCTGGAACCAGAGACGGGAGCTCACTCCGTCATGTGGCACACTCGGGTCTTGGACTGCTGAACTACCAACCTTCCAGTCTGCAGTTCAGCGTCTTAACCACTGACAATTTTGGTAATTGCTGCTCCTATGTTCTCTCTTCTTTTCTTTTCCTTCTCGAAGCATGCTGTTAAAGCTTTCAGTGAAAGCTGTTACATTTCAGGGTCCAGCTCCTCCTTCTGGATCTGTACAAGTATTATTATTATTATTATTATTATTATTATTATTATTATTATTATTATTATTATTATTATTATTATTATTATTATTATTATTATTATTATTATTACATGGGATTTTTACCCTGCCCACCCCTGAAGGGCTCTGGGCGGCTTACAGAGTATCGTGTGTGCACACACTTTCTAGAATCCTAACTATGGCCACAAATTCAGGGGAATGGGAACCCTACCAGATACCCTCCGAAGGCTTTTTTCCGCAGCTGTTCTTGCTTCTCCTTCCGTCTTTTTCCGGGCGGTCTTCGCGCAGT
>NW_015175003.1:0-1496 GCF_001447785.1 Gekko japonicus | reverse complement strand
CGGTGCTGCTATTTTCTCTCTGGAGCCACAGTTCTTCCGCTTCTTCTAGGGGAGGGTACCCCCCGACCGACTAAGGCCAGGTACCCATTTATCTACTCGCCATATAGGGCTTTCGAACAGCTGGGTTGGCTGAAATATAGTGGAAAATAGTACAGCATTTCCCAGCTTGTGGGTCCCAACACCAAAGTGGGTCATGAAACCCGTGAAAGTGAGTCCCAGGCTTTTGCAAGTTTATTGATTTGTACATGCTCTGTTGGTGTTATTGTTACTGTTTTAAGTGGGTCACCAAGTAAATTTGAACATGTGCTTTACCACACCAAGAAGATTGGGAACCACTGCTTTTGTGCACATGTGCTTATATGTACGTGCATAAACACTAAGCAACAATGTCACATGCAACCACCCATTTCACACAGTGACTCTGCTGGGGCATGTTTTGAACTGTCGATCACGCTAGGATACCTGTTTTTCTCCTTGGATATGTTAAAAGAACAGGTATTTCTTTGCTTTTACATTATTGCTGGAGAAGTTGATGAAAATAGCATGTCCCTGTGTGCCAACTACGGTCTTCAGGCAGCCATCTGTTGGTTAACCCACCACTTAGAGTGGCTTCTATGGTATCAACCAGAGCCTGAGACATTTTATTATATTTCCTGCTCTGTGGGGAAAGTGCTCCCTGAAGAGGTGACGGGGCCTCTCCTTGGAGATCTTCAGGAGGAGCTGCAAAACTTGCCTGTTTGTAGGGCATTTGAGGGGGTATGGGACATTTGAGGGGGTGTGGATAGGCATTTTGAAGGGAGGAGGGAGGAAGGGAAGGAGAGGTTTGGGGTCTGTTATTTTATTCCACTATTTATTTATATCCAGGTCATGCCCTGACCTGGATAGCCCAGGTTAGCCTGCTCTCGTCAGATCTTGAAAACTAAGCAGGGTCAGCCCTGGTTAGTAATTGGATGGGAGACCACCAAGGAAGTCCAGGGTTTCCATCTCTTGCCTTGAAAACCCTACAAGGTTGCAGAGCTTCCGGTTAATGGCGACACGCTAGCAGACGTCTCTCCCAGACCTCCGGGGAGATGATCTGAATGCCTGCAGTGAGGAGGGGACTCGATTGTCCGTTGCCCCCCCATGGAGCCGGTGTGAAAGGCTCCTTGCCATGGGGCTTTTGAGGGAGATGCTGCAGAATTGAGGCAATCATCCGTCCTGATGGTCCTGCCACTGTTGCGTTCATACGGATCCAGAGCCGCCGACCGGGACAAGTGTTGGAGATCAGGCGATTTAACCATGATCGAGCAAGGTCCCCAGACCAACAATGAACAGTGAGTCAAGTAAAAAAGAGAGGCCGAAAAACTAAAAGACAGCCCCCCCTGGGAACGGTGAGACAAGCGAGCGGGGAAGGGGTTCCTCCCACATGCATAAACAAAACAACGATTTGCCAAGGGGGGAGCAGAAGTAAAAACATGGAAATGTGTGTTAAGAGACTTACCAGAGCGTAGATAAGC
>NW_015175002.1:57017-64212 GCF_001447785.1 Gekko japonicus | reverse complement strand
AAGGGACTGCATTCCATTTAAATGCCTTCCATCCTTGGGAGATAATTGAGGGCGGAGGTACCTTCTTTGGGGGCTTACAGAATTGGACCCTCTGGTCCAATCCTTTTGAAACTTGGAGGCTTCTTAAAGGAGAGGCACCAGATGCTGTGCTGAACATTTGGTGCCTCTACCTCAAAAGAACAGCCCCCCCCCCAGCTCCAGGTACTCACTAATTGATTCTCCATTGTATCGTATGGGGACCGGTCTCCATAGGGTATAATGGAGCACCCAGCGGACATTTCCTTCCCTCCCGCTTTCTGATAACCCTGATGTGGAGGGGAGGGCTTCCAAACCAGTGGATCCCCTGCCCCCAACTGGGGATTGGCAACCCTAGAATCCACAGCATTACTGCCTCCCCAGGGCTCCACCCCCAAATCTCCAGGAATTTCCCAGCCCTGAAATGGCAGCCCACACAGGGAGGTTGTGGCCATCCTTCCATGGTGACAGTCAGGGGTCATTTCGTAGAAAAAGAGGTGCAGGAGCTCATTAGCATAACGCATTAGCATAACTTATTTGCATATGGCACACCCCCTGACATCACCGGAAGTGTGTCAGAAGGCAACACCCACCGCTCAGGCTCCACTGGACTGTTTTGGATTGCTAGCTATGGGGGAGGGGGGACGCGCAGATCTGTCCTCGCAGAGGAGGGAGAGCTTGTACCTGAATAAATCTTGGTCTTAAAGGTGCCACTGGACTGTTTTGGACCGGGGGGGGGCTCTGCAACTTACCTGGCTGCTTCTTGCTCTGACTGAGGGCTGCTGGGAGCAGGGGGTGGGGCTTGTTGCACGTGCCCGCCCCCTGGGCTCCTTACTGCCGGAGCTCCGCTCCTGTGCCCTCCCGCAGGAAATGACCCCTGGTGACAGTGATGTTCCCTTTTGTTTCATAACGCAACAGAGCCATGCTGCATTTTGCCTGCCCGGAGATCACGAGGATCCTGGATCTACTGTTCTCTCTCCTCCAAAAAGGCAGTGAGAAATCCTCCCCGACTGCAATCGCTTTCTTTGTAGAGGTAAGAGAGCCGTTAGTAGATACTTGGTTCCTGCACAGCAGAGTTTTGCCCAGTCATAGAAGTGTGATCCAGAGTGCCGTTAAATAAATCTCCCAAGAGGCATATGGCAAAAAAGGTAACCTTACATTTATTCAAGTAGATCCAGTTCACATTCAGGTTGCAGTCGAGAGGGGAAAGAGAAACCCAGTCTAAAGAGGGCTTTCTTATCACATATGGCCAGCTTGTCTGGCATCCTGTGTGTGGGAGTATGAGGGCATTGCCTGTGCAGGAGAGACTTGCAGAGACCATGTGCAGAGACCATGGAAGGCCATGTGCAGAGAGGGAGAGGACAGAGGGAGAGAGGGGAGGGGTCAGAGGGCAGCTCCCAGGTGAAGACAAAAAGAGGCATCCCATTCAAGGACATAACACTTACATACTCTTACTGAGTGCAGTAAATAAATATCTGTGGTGTCACTTGTTGGGGTGTGGGGGTGCAGGGTTAACGCGATGCAAAGACGACATTATTCAAGTAGGTCCAGTTCACATTCAGATAGCAGTCGAGAGGAGAAAGAGAAGCCCAAAGAGGGCTTTCCTTATCACATAAGCTGAATGAATGAATGCTCTCACTCACCAGCTGTATTTATTGAAAATCTGTCTCCTCCTTTCCCCCTCCCTTTCCTTCATACATTACAGCATCCTTAAGGAATGTGTGTGTGTGTGTGTACAGGCAAGTTCTCTGTTATCAGTTCCTCCCCCTCCTCAAGGTTAAACCGACTGCGTCAGTGAGCAGTAAACGGATTCCATCTCGGGCTCTCATTACGTATAAGTATTTCAGTTCCCAATTTCCAGGCAGGAGAATCCATCTGCTCTGCTTTCCTACAAATATCCCAGGACGTATATTGCAGAAGCTAAAAACGTGCATTTATTTCAAGTAGGCCCAGTTCACATTCAGATTGCGGTCGAAAGGAGAAAGAGAAGCCCAAACTAAAGAGGACTTTCCCAATCATATATGGCCAGCTTGTCCGGCATCAAGCATGTGAGAGTACGAGGGCATTGCCTCTACAGGCAAGACCTGCAGAGACATGTGTCTCCAGGGAAGGCCATGTTGAGAGAGAGAGGACAAACCGAAAGAGAGAGAAGAGGGGTCAGAGGGCAGCTTCCAGGTGAAGACAAAGAGAGGCATATCCCGTTCAAGGAGATAAACACCCATTCACCCTGAGAGTGACGTGGCGCCCCCCAAAGTCCAGGCAATCTGAGTCGCTCACTCCAACAGTTAGTTCCTGTGATGTCATGGCATGGGGGGGGGCGATGTCTCATTTATGCTTTATTGAGTCAAATGCTAGCTGCCCTTCCTCCCCCCCCCAGTGGTGACTTTCTGCTCCAATAAAGATAGTTTCAGAGGGGGGGGCGTGTTAATCTGCAGTAGAAGAGCCAGGTTCGAATCCAGTAGCACCTTCGGGACCAACGAGATTATTGGGGTGGGAACTTTCAAGAGTCAACGCTTCATATCTGACGAAGGGAGCTTTGACTCTCCAAAGCTGATATCCCGAAACTCTTCAGGTGGGTTAGCCGTGCTGGTCTGAAGCAGCAGAACCAGGGCTATTTTGGGGCAGGAACACACAGGAACGGAGTTCTGGCTGACTCCCGAGTTGGCCACGCCCAGCAGGAACGCATTTGCATAATAGGCCACACCCAACAGCAGAGACTCATTAGGATTGGCTACATTAGGGGTATGTGGCCTAACATGCAAAGGAGTTCCTGCTACAAAAAAAGGCCCTGGGTTTTGACCACAAACAAGGTCAACGGAATAAGAAGAAAAAGGTGGGTGTGGCTGTGATGGCCACACTTCTGGTAACACGGGGGTGTGGCCTAATATGCTAATGAGCTGTATTGTCATGGGTGTGGCCTAATATGCTAATGAGCTGCTCTGTCAGGGGCATGGCCTGATAGGCTAATGAGTTTTGCTGTTGGGTGTGGCCTATTATGCTAATGAGTTCCTGATGGGCTTTTATTACAAAAAGAGCCCTGATTGCAGAACAAATCTTGCACCTGATTTCCAGGTGCAGGCGCATGAAAGCTTACACCCGGAATTAAACTTGGTTGGCCTTAAAGGAGCCGCCGGACTCCAACTTTGTTCTCCGGAAGGTTAGCCTGTGAAGCGTTCAAGAAGACGTGGCCGTTTGTTTTGTCCCTCAGTTGCTCCATTACCAAGAGATCGACCACCTCCCTGAAGATCAGATTCTGGAGAGCCTGGAGGAATGGGCGCGGCACCCTGGCCCAGAGGTCCGTTCCCTTGGCCTGCGAGGGCTGGGCATCCTGGCCATCCATCCGGAAAAGGTGAAGGAAGCGCCTTCGGGCCTTCTCATCTGAATCGACCATTTAAGAACACAGGAGGAGGCCATGCTGGATCTGGCCAAAGGCCCATCCAGTCCAACACTCTGTGTCAAGCAGTGTCCAAAGCCCAGGGGCCATCAGGAGGTCCAGCAGTGGGGCCAGAACTCCAGAAGCCCTCCCACTGTTGCCCCCTCCAGCACCAAGAAGACAGAGCCTCACTGGCCCCAGACATAAGAACATAGGAGAAGGCCATGCTGGATCTGGCCAATGGCCCATCTACTCCAACACTCAGTGTCAAGCAGTGTCCAAACCCCAGGGGCCATTAGGAGGTCCACCAGTAGGGCCAGAACTCCAGAGGCCCTCCCACAGTGATCTTCCCCAAGCACCAAGAAAACAGAGCATCACTGCCCCATACTTAAGAACGTAAGAGAAGCCATGATGGAATTGGCCAATGGCCCATCTAGTCCAACACTCTGTGTCAAGCAGTGTCCAAAACCCAGGGGCCATCAGGGGGTCCAGCTGGACCTCCAGAAGCCCTCCCACTTTTGCCCCACCCCAAAGCACCAAGAAGACAGAGCCTCCCTTGACCCAGACATTAGAACGTAAGAGAAGCCATGTTGGATCAGAGATTTATATCCCGCCCTTCACTATCCAAAGGAGTCTCAGAGCGGCTTACAAGCTCCTTTCCCTTCCCCTCCCCACAACAGACACCCTGTGAGGCAGGTGGGGCTAAGAGAGCTCTGAGAGAACTTGTGCCTGACCCAAGGTCACCCAGCTGGCTGCATGTGGAGGAAGAAGAAGAGATTGGATTTATACCCCGCCCTTCACTCAAGTCTCAGAGCAGCTTACAAACTCCTTTCCCTTCCCCTCCCCACAATAGACACCCTGTGAGCAATGCTCCCTCTAAGCTGTGGTCCCATGAGCAAAAACTCTACTTTGTGAGCTACTGGCATTAAAGTTGTGAGCAAGCAATTTGGCTGCTGCATCCCTTCCTGCTCTGGAGCCATCCCTTCCTGAGCTGAGACAAAAATGTGTGAGCCGGAGGCTAAAAATCAGTGAGCTGAGAGAGCTCTTTCGAGGACTGCTCTCAAGAGAACACCTCTGAAGGAAGTTTGGTGTAGTGGTTAAGTGCGTGGACCCGGGTTTGATTCCCCATTCCTCCACTTGCACCTGCTGATGTGACCTTGGGTCAGTCACAAGCTCTGGCACAGCTGTCCTTGAAAAAGAGCAGTTTGTGTCAGAGTTCTCTCAGCCCCACCCACCTCACAGGGTGTCTGTTGTGGGGAGGGGAAGGGAAAGGAGTTTGTAAGCCGCTCGGAGACTCCAAGTGAAGTATAAATCCAATCTCTTCTCTTCTTCTTCTTCTTATGACTGACCCAAGGTCACACCAGCAGCTGCAAGTGGAGGAGTGGGGAAATCAAACCCGGTTCTCCCAGATTAGAGTCCATGCTCTTAACCACGACACCGAACTGGCTCTCTGTAAGGCTGTTAACATTAGGAGGTTTTGGAGGTCAGGCATTCCTAGGGCCACCATAAGTCAAAACTAACTTGAGGGAACTTAACAGCTTCATAGCACACATTCCTTGCAGAACCTTGACACCTTTTGACACCTAACAGGACACCTTTTAATCTGCACAGCCAGACAGAAGCCCAGCTAGGCAAGAACCCCAACTAGCTCCCTACCCCCTCCATTTTCTAAAAGCACAGAGCGAGCACCAGGAAACGTCTTGGTGGGCACTGGCCCCCCGGGCACCCCGTTGGGGAACTCTTCCCTAAGCCTTGAATCCCTTGACTGTTGTGCTTAGTGTGAAGACAAAGAAAGACCCATTCTCAGCTGCTTGGTGTCGTGGTTAAGTGCGCGGACTCTAATCTGGGAGAAGCGGGTTTGATTCCCCACTCCTCCACTTGCACCTGGCTGGATGACCTTGGGCAAGCCATAGTTCTGGCAGAGCAGTCCTTGAAAGGGCAGTTTCTGTCAAGAGCTCTCTCAGCCCCACCGACCTCACAGGGTGTCTGTTGTGGGGAGGGGAAGGGAAAGGAGTTTGTGAGCCGCTCTGAGACTCCTTTGGGTAGTGAAGGGCGGAGTATAAATCCAATCTCTTCTCCTTCTTCTTTTACCTCACAGGGTGTCTGTTGTGGGGAGGGGAAGGGAAAGGAGTTTGTGAGCCGCTCTGAGACACCTTTGGGTAGTGAAGGGCGGGGTATAAATCCAATCTCTTCTCCTTCTTCTTTTACCTCACAGGGTGTCTGTTGTGGGGAGGGGAAGGGAAAGGAGTTTGTAAATCGCTCTGAGACTCCTTTGGGTAGTGAAGGGCGGGGTATAAATCCAATCTCTTCTCCTTCTTCTTTTACCTCACAGGGTGTCTGTTGTGGGGAGGGGAAGGGAAAGGAGTTTGTAAGCCGCTCTGAGACACCTTTGGGTAGTGAAGGGCGGGGTATAAATCCAATCTCTTCTTCTTCTTCTTTTACCTCACAGGGTGTCTGTTGTGGGGAGGGGAAGGGAAAGGAGTTTGTAAGCCGCTCTGAGACACCTTTGGGTAGTGAAGGGCGGGGTATAAATCCAATCTCTTCTTCTTCTTCTTTTACCTCACAGGGTGTCTATTGTGGGGAGGGGAAGGGAAAGGAGTTTGTAAACCGCTCTGGGACTCCCTTGGGTAGTGAAGGGCAGGATAGAATCCAATCTCTTCTTCTTCTTCTTCTTCTTCTTCTGCTTCCTGTTTGCAGGTGGAAGAGGTCAAGACCCTGTTGCCTATACTCCTGGGGAGCTTGGAGGAGACTGACGGCAGAGTGGTCACCGAGGGCCTTGTCGCCATCCAGAACCTCCTGAAGTTCATGCACCGGAACGATATTGTCAGCCTCGCTGAGAAACTGTTTCCTTTGTTCAACATGGTAAGATGTGGGCCGTTCCATCAAGAATGCGCCTTCTGCTCCGTGACCTTAGGATTTCCTTGATGGGCCTCTCTAGGGTGCCTCCCATCACATCCCTGTCCCTGGCTCAGGTCCGAGAGGTCTTTGCCTTCTCTGAGTCAGCCAAGGTGAGGAGAAGATGGCCAACTTGGTCATCTGGGTTCTCCCGGCTTAGAGCGCCTGTCACGGCTCAGGTGGGGTGTAAACCTGACGCTGCCACCACTCTGGTTCCAGGCTCCCTTGAGAAGGCCCAGAGCACCCTCCCAAGACCTTCAGACCTCCCTTTTGGCCGAATAACAGGTGTGAGGACTAGGCAGAGTGAACAATGAAAATAGTTTATCTTATAAGAAGTCAAACAAGGAAGGTGCAGAATAATAACAGTAAGTGGGTGAAAAGTAAAGAAATCAAATGCCCTCACACGTCTAAAGATATACTGTCCCTAGCTCACTATATCAAGTAGCCTTACACTACTCACCCTACCCTCGGGATGAGGGTCTCTCCCCTGCAGCAGCCTTCCTTCTGGCTCTGCCCTCTGGGAAGAAGAACAGTTTCTGTTCTGGCACCAGCCCTTTTGTTCCCCAGCCCTCTTATTCCCTATTGGTCAGTTTTGGCTCCAAAACCTCCCAGGGGCTTCTGGGAGTTGTAGGCCCAGCCTCACCTACCACTAGCCAGGCTTCCTGGGTCTAGTAGGCCTCTGGTGGCACAGCCGAGATCATGACAGCGCCGCATCTTTCCCCCTGTGTTAGCCCTTGAGATGGAGACGGGAAGGTACAAAGGTCAGGGCAAGGAAGAAGAAGAAGAAGAAGAGAAGAAGAGATTGGATTTATACCCCGCCCTTCACTACCCAAAGGTGTCTCAGAGCGGCTTACAAACTCCTTCCCCTTCCCCTCTCCACAACAGACACTCTGTGAGGCAGGTGGGGCCGAG
>NW_015175002.1:45042-56611 GCF_001447785.1 Gekko japonicus | reverse complement strand
TGGTGGGGCTGAGAGAGCTCTGACAGAAACTGCTCTTTTTCAAGGACAGCTCTTATCAGAACTACGGCTTGCCCAAGGCCATCCAGCCAGGTGCAAGTGGAGAAGTGGGGAATCAAACCCTGTTCTCCCAGATTAGAGTCCGCGCACTTAACCACGACACCAAACTGGGTCGACGAAGCTGTTGGAACCAGCAATGGAGGTCTCGCACTGATGCACAAATCTATGCCCCGTGTGACCCTTTGGCCGACTTGGAAACACACAGTCGAACGAGTTAGATGAATATCTGTTGAATGCATTGAAAACAGGGAATACAGGGCTGAATGCCTTAGCACTTCAGCAGTTCCAAAACTGTATTCTGCCATAACCAGGAAGGGGAGAAGGTCTTATAGCCCCAAATGACATCACATATAGTTTACATCCTACAAGGCAGTTAACATCATACAAGCATCATTTGACTTCAAACCTTACTATTGGTCTCTCGTGTATTGCCTTTGCTTATCTGCTCTTCAGAGCAATGGGAACATTCGGGAACACTGAGAACCTTTCTGACCTTAGTGAAGCTAGTCCCTCTTTCCCGTGTTTCTGGGGAGCTGGGTGATAAGGGGTTGTGATTCACATTCAGCTTCTCGCTTGACATCCTTGCCGTTTCTTGAATACGCATTCCATTCTTTGTTGTTCAGTTGCACAGTCGAGTCCGACTCTTCGCGACCCCATGGACCAGATCACGCCAGGCCCTCCTGTCTTCCGCCATCCTCCGGAATTTGCTCAATTTCATGTTCATTGCATCTATGACATTGTCTAACCATCTCACCCTTTTGCCGTCCCCGTCTTCTTTGACCTTCAGTCTTTCCCAACATCAGGGTCTTCTCTAGTGAGTGCTCCCTTCTCATTTGGTGGCCAAAGTATTTGAGCTTCAGTTTCATTATCTGGCCTTCCAGGGAACAGTCAGGGTTGATTTCTTTTAGGATTGACTGATTTGATCTTCTTGCAGTCCAAGGGACTCTCAAGAGTCTTCTCCAGCACCATAGTTCAAAAGAATCTATTCTTCGGCGCTCGGCCTTCCTTATAGTCCAACTCTTGCAGCCATACATGACTACTGGGAATACCATGGCTTTGACCATGCGGACTTTTGTTGGCAAGGTGATCTCTCTACTTATTTTTTCTTATATTCTTATTGCATCCTAATTCTATCCCCAGAGGCCTCTAATAATGCTTTTCCTATCTATCTATCTATCTATCTATCTATCTATCTATCTATCTATCTATCTATCTATCTATCTATCTATCATCTATCTATCTATCTATCTGTGTGTGTGTGTGTATATAGATATAGATATAGGTTTATATACAAAAGGTGCAGTTATCAAATATATTCTACTATAAGCGTCTCTAATCAGAAAATTCTAGGTTACATACCAAGATCTGGAGCTATTATAATTAAACTTCTGAAGGCACAGTGACAGCTGTCAGCATATAAACATGTCAGAGAAAATGTCAGACTCCACATTCAAAAATCACATTCATTTTTCCTGTGTCCTACAACACCGCCTACCTTCCTCTTCTGAACAATCAAGTGGCTAGTCAGAGCCATCCACTCCTGGTCCTGACAGTCCCCAGCGATCCCTGCCTGGTTTCTCATTGTTGGATGGGTTGCTAAAGTTCACGGTTTGACTTCGAATGATAGAATTGTTAGAGTCAGAAGGGACCTTGCAGGGCATCTAGTCCAACCCCCTGCCCAATGCAGGAGCAGAGTCGAAAGAGAGCCCTACGACATACCCGAAAGATGGTCGTCCAGCCTCCGCTTGGAAACGTCCAGCGAAGGAGCATCTGCCACCTCCCGAGGCAGTCTGTTCCACCGCTCAACCACTCTGACAGCCAGGAAGTTTCTCCTGATATTTAGCCGGCGTATCGACTTCCTTGTAATTTCCACCCATTAGATCTAGTCTTGCAATCTGGAGCAAGAGAGGATAGATCCGCTCCCTCTTCTACATGAAAGCCCTTCAGATACTTGAAGACTGCAATCATGTACCCTCTAAGCCTTCTCTTTCCCAGGCTGAACAGACCCAACTCTTTCAGCCTTTCCTCCTAAGACTTGGATTCCGACTCTCTCACCATCCTGGTTGCCCTCTTCTGGACACGCTCGGGCTTGTCAACATCCTTCCTAAAATGTGGTGCCCAAAACTGGACACAGGACTCCAGGGGAGGCCTGACCATCGCAGAATAGAGCGGAACAACCACCTCCCGTGAATTGGACATGATGCTTCTCTTAATGCATCCTAAGATTGCATTCGCTTTCTTCCATTGGAGAAGACAAAGGCATCGACATGGAGGGGGGCCAAGGCTCAGTGGTAGAGCATCTGCTTGGCATGCGTAAGGTCCCACATCCAATCTCTCGTATCTCCACTTAAGAAGGATCAGGTAATAAGTGATATGGAAGACCTCTACCTGAGACCCTGAAGAGCTGTTGCCTGTCAACGCAGACAATACTGACCTTGATGGACCAATCTGATTCCATATATGTCAGTTTCATGTCATGTGAACAGGCCCAAGATGCAGGGAACAAATTCCCTCCTCCATTGTCCTCAGCAGAGATGCTAATTTGAGCCCAAAGACTTGAGAAATCTCTCTCCTGGAGCACAAAGGCAGGGTCAAAACACATCTTGCCAGATGCACTTACATCTTGTCTAGGTGACAGTGACCATCTGCGTCATGCAGTGAGCGCTGGTTGGTGAGGGCGAGATGGTTGATCAGTGAGGGTTAGATGGAGGAGTTGCTCAGTGACGTCAGTGAGGGTTAAATGTAGGAGTTGCTAAGAGAGGGTACATAGTCAGTGAGGGTTAAATGTAGGAGTTGCTCAGTGAGGCTACATAGTCAGTGAGGGTTAAATGTAAGGGTTGCTCAACTAGGGTACAGAATCAGTGAGGGTTAAATGTAGGAGTTGCTCAGTGAGGGTACATAGTCAGTGAGGGTTAAATGTAGTGGTTGCTCGATGAGGGTACATAATCAGTGAGGGTTAAATGTAGGAGCTGCTCATTGAGGGTACAAAGTCATTGAGGGTTTAATGTAGGAGTTGCTCAGCAAGGCTACATAGTCAGTGAGGGTTAAATGTAGGAGTTGCTCAGTGAGGGTACATAGTCAATGAGGGTTAAATGTAGGAGTTGCTCAGTGAGAGTACATAGTCAGTGAGGGTTAAATGTAGGAGTTGCTCAGTGAGAGTACATAGTCAGTGAGGGTTAAATGTAGGGGTTGCTCAGTGAGGGCACAAAGAATTTCAGGGTTAAATGTAGGAGCTGCTCAGTGGGGGCAAAATGTCAGTGAGGGTACATAGTGAGGGTTAAATGTAGGGGCTGCCTAGTGAAGGTACATAGTAATTGAAGGTTAAATGCAGGAGTTGCTCAGTGCAGTCAAAATGCTGGTCAGGGAGGGTTAAATGTAGAGGTTGCTCAGTGAGAGCAGTGAGGGTTAAATGTTGGGGTTTGCTCAGTGAGGGCAAATAGTTGGTCAGTGATGGTTATATGTCAGAGTTGCTCAGTGAGCGCCAATTGTTGGTCATTGAGGGTTAAATGTAAGGGCCAGTGTTGGTTGGTGACAGACAAAAAACAGCAGGAGCAGCTGGTCATTCAGTGGCCAAATCCTCCCCGTTCCTGCCACGAATTAGCCTCTTCCAGTCCTGACTAAAAGCCTCTCCAGTTGAGACCCCTTCTGCTTCGGCCTTTTCTCGTTCACAGGCAGACGCCAAGGCCCGCAACTCCGCCATCGCCCTCTTTGCCGAGCTGCCCAGCGTGGTGAAGAAGAAGGAGAAGTACCTCATCCAGGAGCAGGTGAGCCAGAGTCTGGTCCCGCTGCTCCTTCACCTACAAGACGAGGAACCCGAGGTGGTGAAGGTGAGTCCTGCTGCCCACCCTTCCCCAGGCCCGTAGCCGGGATTTTGTGGCTTGTGGGGCAGATTTCTTTCTGGTGGGGCTGAAGCTCTCAGTGCGGAAAGAAAAGCCAGAATTGAGAATTATGACTCAGCTACCCTTCTCTCTCTGAGTCTTCTCAAGCTGTCTATTCTACATGGGTGTTCTTACCCATTTGGCCAATAGAAAGCTGTCACCGGGAGAGATCTCTAAATTGCAAGCTGTCCACCGCTTGAGATGACAGCTCTCAGCCGCTGCAAGTTAATCACGTCTGCCAGCCCAAGCAACAGTTCTGAGAACAAGTCGGCAGGTGGGGGGGGGGGATGACTCCTATAGTCAAGAAAGCTGACACTTAGGCAGAAAAACTCTCTTAAAGGAGATGTCATGATCGGGGCTGTGCCACCAGAGGCCTACTAGGCCCAGGGAGCCTGGCTAGCAGTAGGGGAGGCTGGGCCTACAACTCCCAGAAGCCCCTGAGAGGTTTTGGAGCCAAAATTGACCAATAGGGAAGAAGAGGGCTAGGGAACAAAAGGGCTGGTGCCAGAACAGAAGCTGTTCTTTTTCCCAGAGGGCAGAGCCAGAAGGGACTGAGGCTGCTGCAGGGGAGAGATCCTCATCCTGAGGGCAGGGTGCGTAGGCCACTTGAGATAGTGAGCTAGGGACAGTATATATTTAGACGCATTAGGACATTTGATTTCTTTTCTTGTCACCTACTTACTGTTATTATTCTGCACCTTGTTGTTTGACCTCCTATAAAATAAACCTTTTCCTTGTTGTTTACTCTGCCTGGTCCTCACGCCTATTATTCAGCTAAAAGGGAGGTCTGAAGGTTTTGGGAGGGTGGCTCTGGGCCTTCTCAAGGGAGCCTGGAACCAGAGTGGTGGCAGCATCAGGTGACACCCCACCTGAGTCATGACAGGAGACCAGTTTCTTGACACAGAGTTAAAAGGGATCCTAGAGGTCACCTACTCCAACCCCCTTGCTCAGTGCGGACGCAAAAGTCGGGTCCCTGCCCCCAGGAGTTTACAAACAGTATTTTGACTGGGAGGGAAAGGATGGAGATGCAGAATGCAAATGCAGTCCCACACCCTTACCTCTCGGGGTCTCCTCGTGCCCAGCTGAGCCTCTTTTAACTCTGTCCCACAGGGATGCCAGGAAGCCCTCGCCAGGTGCTTCCGGTTTCTGGGGTGGACCCTTCCAAAGAAGGTCATCAGCAAGAAGGCGTGGCACGACCACCCTGAAATTGCAGAGACCCTCTGCAGGCAAATTGTAAGTCTTCCTCCACCATCTCGTGAAAGCACTCGGGGCGTTTTGTGCCGTTCCCTTCCTCTGGGGAGGTGGGAGATAAACTGGACTGCGGAAATGACACCGGCCGCCCCCACCCCTAATCCAGACCCACGAATTTGAACGTTGGATTCCAGCAGCACAACTTGTGTTTCCTGCCAAGGGCGGTCATAGCCAATGAGCAATGGGGGGGGCGGTTGCTCTGGGTCGAGGGTCACCAACCTACAGGTGGGGCCTGGAGATCTCCCGGGAGCCACTTTGGTGTCGTGGTGAAGTGCACACACTCTAATCTGGGAGAACTGGGTTTGATTCCTCACTCCTCCACATGCAGCTGCTGGTGTGACCTTGGGTCAGTCACAAGTTCTCTCAGAGCTGTTACCTCAGGAGCAGTCCTCGAAAGAGTGTTCTCAGCCCCACCTACCTCCCAGGCAGTGTTCCCTCTAAGCTGATTTAGTGTGAGCCAGCTCACAGTTTTTTAGCCTCCGGCTCACAGATTTTTGTCTCCGCTCAGGAAGGAGGGCTCCAGAGCAGACTAATTCACGCAGCAGCCAAATTGCTCGCTCACCACTTTAATGCCAGTAGCTCACAAAGTAGAATTTTTGCTCACAAAACTCCACAGCTTAGAGGGAGCATTGCTTCCAGGGCATCTGTTGTGGGGAGGGGAAGAGAAAGGAGAGTGTAAACCACTCTGGGACTCCCTCAGGTAGTGAAGGGCGGGGTGTAAATCCAATCTCTTCTTCTTCTTCTGAGACTCCCTCAGAAGACTCCTTCTTCTTCGGCTGATCTCCAGATGACACAGATCAGTTCCCCCCCCCCAGAAAATGGCAGCTTTGGAGGGCGTACTGTATTGGCATTACACCCTGCTAAGGTCCTACTTCTCCCCAAACTCCACCCTCTGCAGGCTCCACCCCCAAAAACCTCCAGATTTTTTCCAACCCGGGTGAGGTCTTCTCCTGCTGGTCGGAAGACCTCCCGCATCTCACGCCTCCGTTTTCTCTTTGTCTCGCCAGTCGTGGAAGGTCAAGACCATTCCTGCCATCTTGCTCCAGTGCCTGGACCACCTTCAGTGCCCACAAGTCTCGATCCGGAGAGCGGCGGCCATTTTTATCGGTGAGGAAGAGGACGTGTAGCTTGGGAGGCCTTCTAGGATGGACGGCCACCAAGATTCAAGTCCAGGAGCCTCCTGCAGACTGACCAAGGGTATGAGCTGAGACCATCAAGACTTTTTGGGTAGAAGCTTTCAAGAGTCAAAGCTCCTCTCTGACAAAGGGCGCTTTGACTCTCAAAAAGCTGATACCCCAGAAATCTTGTTAGTCTCTAATTTTTTTATTATTTGTTGGATTTATTTCTTGGATTGATATCTCACCCTTTCCGCCGATCTAAGGTGGTACTGGACTTGAATCTTGCTCTTCTATGGAAGACCAACATGGCTACCCACCAGTTTGGTGTAGTGATTAAGAGTGGCGGATTCTAATCTGGAAAAAATCTGTTTTGATTCCCCACTCCTTCACGTGATGCCAGCTGGGTGACCTTGGGTCAATCATAGTTCTCTCAGAGCTGTCCCCTCAAGAGCAGTTGCTGAAAGAGCTCTCTCAGCCCCACCTACCTCACAGGGTGTCTGTTGTGGGGAAGGGAAGGAGGTTGTAAGCCACTCTGAGACTCCGTGTCACGGGCTGGGGTGCCAGTCAAAGGGAGTCCAGAACAGGCCAAGGTCAGGAGCCAAGAAGTCAGTGCAAAGTCCAAAAAGCCAAGCCGAGGTCAGGAGCCAGGAACACAGAGCGAAGCTTGCTGGGTGCCCTGGGGCCAGTCACACTCTCTTGGCCTAACTTATGTCATGAGGTTGCTGTGAGGATAAAATGGAGGAGAGGAGAATGATCTAAGCCACTTTGGCCCCCGTTGGGAAGAAGCACTGAGATCAGGGTCTCAAAGCCACTTGACCCTCCCTGGACTGAAAGACGCCAGATTGGCCTCTACTAGGGCCAGGGCCTTCTCAGTAGCGGCTCCATACTGGTGGAATGTGAAAAGTACTGGGTTCGCCGCATGAAGGACTCGGACGACGACATACTGTAGCACACGTTTATTGTACTTCCCACAGACAAAGACTAACTCTAACGGCCAACAGGGCCAACTATATACGTATCCACCCAGCAACCCCCCATTCCCATTGGAGGGTTTGAATGTCCCGCCAACGTGGCTATTGGTTGGGGCTGGGGGATCCAGGATCCAAAGTTTCCATTGCTCTAGGATCCAAGCTCTGGCCTGTTCCGCGGACCCCTGGTGGCGGTCCACGTACATAACAGAACGCGCTCCCAGGAAGACATCAGGGCCCTGCGGGACTTTTTACAGTTCCGCAGGGCCTGCGAGACGGAGCTCTTCCGCCAGGCCTTCGATTAGGAGCCACTACCAACAACATTGAACTGGGATAAGGCCCTTTATGACAACAGTAGCTGCCTGTGATGTCAACAGAAACATCTTCCGGCCATACAGCCTGTTAGATTTGTTACATCATGGCCTGTAGTTACCGCCACTAGCACTGTAACTGTATTTATTTGCGACGTTCCTTGCAATGTATATGCGGTGGCACAAGTGGTTAAGACGCTGAACTGCAGGCTGTGGAAGGTCGGTAGTTCAGCAGTTCGAGACCCGAGTGCGCTGCATGACGGAGTGAGCTCCCGTCTCTAGTTCCAGCTCCTGCCAACCGAGCAGTTCGAAAGCAAGACATTGCAAGTAGATAAATATAGGTACCACTTCGGTGGGAAGGTAACAGTGTTCCGTGCGCCTTGGTGTTGAGTCATGCCGGCCACATGACCACAGAAACGTCTTTGGACAGCGCTGGCTCTTCGGCCTTGAAACGGAGATGAGCACTGCAACCCTAGAGTCGGACTCGACTGGCTTTCGAGCAAGGGAACCTTTACCTTTTTTATATGAACTTTATGATATCTTTTGTATGCACTGAATTTGTGTTTTATTGTATTTTAACTTTAAATGTAAGCCGCCCTGAGCCCACTTCGGCGGGAAGGGCGGGATACAAATTGAATTAAACAAACAAGTCCAAAGCCAGGGGGTCCAAAGGTCTAGGTGCAAGAGCCAAGCCGGAGTGGATGTGAGCGGCACGACACTGACTTGTTGCTTCCACGAAGAGTACTGCCCAGAGTGTGGAGTTAAATGCTGCTACCAATTAGCCAGCTGTATGATCGGCCAGGCTCCTGTTAGAACTCTGGGCTGGCCGAGCGTCCCCCCTGTAGCCTGGCCTCTCTTCACCTGGTTGCTAGGTTTTGCCACAGCCACTCCCTTAAATGAGTCACACGTGGGGTTGAGTCAGGAGGGCTTTCAGCTTGCAGTTCTTCCCCCTTATCTGGGCCAGGTGTGAAGACTGTTAGGGGCAACTGCCAGCTATCCTCCTCTGCCGCTTCAGAGGGGCCAGCTCTGGTTTCCACAGGCTCTGTCGGCTCTTCCTCATCCATGCCCATGACACTCGGAGTGAAGGACATGGTATAAATCCAATTCTACTTCTTCTTCTTCTCCTCCTCCTCCTTCTAACATTTCAGCTGTGCTGGCCCATACTGACCTTCATTCCTGTCTTTCAGGCTGCGTTGTCCAATGCGCTGAGCCAGGTGTGATCACCCAAGACAAGAAGGACTTGATCTTCCTCTGTAAGTAAGGCCGTCAGCCACTTTAAGCAGCTCTCTGGACAGGCAGCATACAATTCCCCCCCACCCCAAAAAATCTCTGCTGGTCTAACGCTTTGTGTCCTAGTGAGACAGGCATGCTATAAATACATTTCCTGATAGTGCAGGGGGTTGGACTAGATGACCCTGGAGGTCCCTTCCAACTCTATGGCTCTATAAACAAACAAACAATTTAGCCAGCAATATAACTTAAAGCCAGTTTGGTGTCGTGGTTAAGTAAAGGTAAAGGTTCCCTTGCTTGAAAGCCAGTCGAATCCGACTCTAGGGTTGCGGTGCTCATCTCCGTTTCGAAGCCGAAGAGCCAGCGCTGTCCGAAGATGTTTCCGTGGTCATGTGGCCAGCATGACTAAACACCAAGGCGCACGGAACGCTGTTACCTTCCCACCGAAGTGGAACCTATTTATCTACTTGCAATTTCTTGCTTTCGAACTGCTAGGTTGGCAGGAGAGTGGTTAAGTGCATGGACTCTTATCTGGGAGAACCGGGTTTGATTCCCCACTCCCCCACTTGCACCTGCTGGATGACCTTGGGCAAGCGGTAGCTCTGGCACGGCTGTCCTTGGAAAACAGTAGTTTCTGTCAGAGCTCTCTCAGCCCCACCTGCCTCACAGGCAGTGTTCCCTCTAAGCTGAGTGAGTGTGAGCTAGCTCACAGTTTTTTAGCCTCCAGCTCACAGATTTTTGACTTAGCACAGGAAGGACGGATCCAGAGCAAACTGATTTATGTAGTAGCCAAATCGCTCGCTCACAACTTTAATGCCAGTCACTCACAAGGTAGAATTTTTGTTCATAAGACTTTGCAGCTTAGAGGGAGCGTTGCTCCCAGGGTGTCTGTTGTAGGGACGAGAAGGGAAACGAGTTTGTAAGCTGCTCTGAGACTCCTTTGGGTAGTGAAGGGCGGGGTATAAATTCAATCTCTTCTTCTTCCTCTTCTTCATCCTCTTCCTGCTCTTCCTACTCTTCCTCCTTTTCCTCCTTCTCTTCCTTCTCCACCTCCTCCTCTTCCTCCTTTTCTTCCTTCTCCACCTCCTCCTCCTACTCTTCCTCTTCCTTCTTTTCGTCTTCTTCCTCTTCTCTAACAGCTGATTGTCAATAGAACAATAGAACGGGGGTAGAAGAAGAGAAGAAGATATTGGATTTATACCCCGCCCTTCACTTGGAGTCTCAGCGCGGCTTCCAAACTCCTTTCCCTTCCCCTCCTCACAACAGACACCCTGTGAGGTAAAGGAAGAAGAAGAGGAGATAGGATTTATACCCTGCCCTTCACTATCCGAAGGAGTCTCAGAGCGGCTTACAAACTCCTTTCCCTTCCCCTCCCCACAAGAGACACCCTGTGAGGTAAAAGAAGAAGAAGAGGAGATGGGATTTATACCCCACCCTTCACTAACCGAAGGAGCCTCAGAGCGGCTGACAAACTCCTTTCCCTTCCCCTCCCCACAACAGACACTCTGTGAGGTAAAAGAAGGAGAAGAAGAGATTGGATTTATACCCCGCCCTTCACTACCCGAAGGAGTCTCAGAGCGGCTGACAAACTCCTTCCCCTTCCCCTCCCCACAACAGACACCCTGTGAGGCAGGTGGGGCTGAGAGAGCTCTGACAGAAACGGCTCTTTTTTCAAGAAGAGCTCTTATCAGAACTACAGCTTGCCCAAGGTCATCCAGCCAGGTGCAAGTGGAGGAGTGGGGAATCAAACCCGGTTCTCCCAGATTAGAGTCCGCGCACTTAACCACTACTCCAAACTGGTATAAATCCAATCTCTTCTTCTTGGAGCGCCTTCCCTAGGAGGAAAGGCTGAAGAATCTCTGGGACTTTTCCATTTAGAAAAGAGACAACTGGGGGGACATGATAGAGATTTATCAAATTATGCAGGGGGTGAAAAGAGTCGGCAAAGAGAAAGTTTCCTTCCTCTCCCAAAATACTAGAACCTGAGGGCATCCAATGATAATAGATTCAGGACGGACAAAAACGAAACAGAGAGTTATTAAAATGTTGGATTCGCTGCCCGAGGATGCCACAGGAATAAACAGCTTTAAAAGAGGATTACATAGATTCATGGAGGATAAGTCTACCAACAGCTACTAGCCACGGTGACTGAGGGGAATCGTCACATTCAGAGGCACTAATCCTCTGAATCCCAGGGCCGGGAGGCAACTTCAGGGGAAGGCCTCGGCCTCTCTGCCTTGTTGTTGGCACTCCAGAGGAACTGGCTGCCCCCTGTGTGAGACGGGAGGCTGGACTAGGTAGACCCTCACTGATCTGATCCAGCAGGGCTTTTCTGAGGTTCTTCTCAGGGGAAGGCCTCGGCCTCTCTGCCCCGTTGTTGGCCCTCCAGAGGAACTGGTTGGCCACTGTGTGAGACAGGAGGCTGGACGAGGTGGACCCTCACTGGTCTGATCCAGCAGGGCTTTTCTGAGGTTCTTATCAGGGGAAGGCCTTGGCCTCTCTGCCCTTTTGTTGGCTCTCCAGAGGAACTGGTTGGCCACTGTGTGAGACAGGAGGCTGGACTACGAGGTGGACCCTCACTGGTCTGATCCAGCAGGGCTCTTCTGAGGTTCTTCTCAGGGGAAGGCCTCTCTGCCCCGTTGTTGGCCCTCCAGAGGAACTGGTTGGCCACTGTGTGAGACAGGAGGCTGGACGAGGTGGACCCTCATTGGTCTGATCCAGCAGGGCTCTTCTGAGGTTCTCATCAAGGGAAGGCC
>NW_015175002.1:33717-43866 GCF_001447785.1 Gekko japonicus | reverse complement strand
GGCCAGGACACTAGAAGCCCTCCCACTGTTGCTCCCCCCCAAGCACCAGGAACACAGAGCATCCCTTGCCCCAGAGCCCATATCTATACCTTGTGGCTAATAGCCACTGATGGACCTCTGCTCCGTATGCTTATCTCCTAGCTCAACACCCATGGGTCCTTCCTAAATGACTAGCAATTAGCATAGAGAAACAAACAGGTTAACTCTTGGATGTCATCAGGGAGAGAACTTGTAAATACTCCAACAACTGATGGAGAGGAGGAGGAGATTGGATTTATACCCCACCCTTCACTTGTCAAGGTCACATCAGCAGGTGCAAGTGGAGGAGTGGGGAATCAAACCCGGTTCTCCCAGATTAGAGTCCGCGCACTTAACCACTACACCAAACTGATCGCCACTTTGGGGTCAGGAAGCAATTTTTCTCCAGGCCACTTTGGCTGGAGATCCTGGAGGTTTTTTGTCCTCTTCTAGGCATGGAGCAGGGGTCCACTGGGAGTGTGTGGGAGGGGAGGTATTTGCGAATCCAGTCCAACACCCTGGACTAGATGGCCCTGGAGGCAATGCCCCCTCTAAGCCGTGGAGTCTTGTGAGCAAAAATTCGCCTTTGCGCGCGACTGGCATCAAAGTTGTGAGCGAGCGATTGGGCTGCTGCGGAAATTAGTTTGCTCTGGAGCCCCATCCTTCCTGAGATAAGACAGAAATGTGTGAGCCAGAGGCTAAAACACTGTGAGCTAGCTCACACTCACTCAGCTTAGAGGGAACACTGCCCTGGAGATCCCTTCGAACTCTATGATTCTATAACTAGATGGACTCTGTAAACAAAGGATTATCAATTTGCCAAATTCAATAATTTGGGCTGCTGCAGAAATATTTTTTACAAACTCCCCTTCCACCCTAGCCCCTAAATCCAATAATAATTCATGAACAGAGATGCTGAAGAAGGGGGAAAGTCATACCACAAGAATATAAATCGAGTGAGCGAGCGTGGTGTAGTGGGAAACCGAAGTTCGAATCCCCACTCTGTCATGGAAGCTCGCTGGGCGACCTTGGGCCCGTCACGCTCTCTCAGCCTAACCTACCTCACAGGGTTGTTGTGAGGGTAAAAATGGAGGAGAATGAAGCGAGCCGCTTTGGGTGGGCAGAAAGGCAGGGTATAAGTGAAATTGATTCCAGGGCCGGCAAGCAAATTTGGATTTGGAGCCTGTAGTAGTAGTAGTTAATGCTCCCTCTAAGCTGCGGAGTCTTGTGAGCAAAAATTCTTCTCTGTGAGTTACTGGCATTAAAGTTGTGAGTGAGCGATTTGGCTACTGCATACATTCGTCTGCTCCGGAGCCATCCTCCCTGAGCTAAGACAAAAGCGTGTGAGCTGGAGGCTAAAAAACTGTGAGCTAACTCACATTGACTCAGCTTAGAGGGAACACTGGTGGTAGTAGTAGTAGTAGAAGAAGAAGAAGATGAGGAGGAGGAGGAGGAGGAGGTTGGATTTATATCCCACCATTTCCTGAAGGGGAGGAGATTGGATTTATAACCCACCCTTCACTTCCTGAAGGAGTCTCAGAGCAGCTCACAATCTCCTTTCCCTTCCCCTCCCCACAACAGACACCCTGTGAGGCAGGTGGGGCTGAGAGAGCTCTTTCGAGGACTGCTCTTGAGAGAACAGCTCCGAGAGAACTTGTGACTGACCCAAGGTCAACCAGCAGCTGCACGTGGAGGAATCGGGGAATCAAGCCCAGCTCTCCCAGATTAGAGTCCGCACAAAACGGGTTGTAAATTCTCCCCCCCAAAAAAAACAAAATTCAGTTCAGAGGAGAGGAAACCAGGGGAAAGTGTTCGGGTCCCTTTCACGGACTGTGATCATTTCCCCTGTCGTAGCGCTTCACAAACTGCGGGACGACCCCGACCCTTCCGTGCGCCTGACCGCCTGGCAGGCCACTCGCACGGTCCAGGAGGCTTGCGTGGCCTCGACCACCACCTTGCCGAGGGCACAGATCCCCCCGCGCCGATCCGGAAACCAGGAAAGGCAAGAGAGCGTCTCCGAGAGAGGACACTGGGAGGTTTCGGATCCCGCGCTCACCCACCGATGGAACCCAACCTCTCCCGTCTCCCACCGGATCGTCGGCAGCAGCACCAGGAAGAGGCCACCGGGGCCGTCCCGCCAGGCCTGATCCCACCACACTACCTGTCGTTCGGGTGAAATTCAGAAGTAGTTCTGGACGTGCTTGTGCACCACGCAGAGCCCCACAGTGGCCAGGGGCTTCGGCCCAACAGAACCGGAGCTACAGAGGCTCAGATCGGAGCAGGAAGAGAAGCGGCCCCGTCGCTTCGGCGGAGGCAGGAGACCGGGGCCGTGCGTGCGGCCGTTTAGCCAGCGTCACCGAGATCTTCCTCGTGCTCGGCCCGCCGGTTGTCCATTAAAGTCGCCCTTCCCCGAGCGCTGGGACGTTCAAGGCTGCCTTTGCAGGTGAGTTTCCGTGGAGGTTGCTGCGGTGGCTCAAGTGGTTCAGGCGCTGAGCTGCAAGACCGGAAGGTTGGTCGTTCGGCAGGTCGAGACCCGAGTGTGCCGCGTGGTGGAGTGAGCTCCCGTCTCTAGTTCCAGCTCCTGCCAACCTACCAGTTCAAGGAATTGCAAGTCGATAAATAGGTACCACTTTGGTGGGAAGGTAACAGCATTCCGTGGGCCTCGGCGTCTAGTCATGCCGGCCACATGACCACGGAACAATCTTCAGACAGTGCTGGCTCTTCGGCTTGGAAACGGAGACGAGCACCGCATCCCTAGAGTCGGATTCGACTGGCTTTTGAGCAAGGGAGACCTTTACCCTTTACCTTTCTTGGAGGAGAGAAAGCCTCTCTGGGTTGCCAGCACTGGGACGGGAAGTTTCTGGAGATCTGGGGGCGGAGCCTGGGGAGGGCAGGGTTTGAAGGAGGGAGGGACTCTTTTCCGATAAGAACCCTATACTTTGACCATCACCGCCTTGGGGGAATTTGAGGAATGTGGAAAGGAGAAACCAGCGTGGTGTTGTGGGTGAGAGCGGCGGACTCTGATCTGGTTTGATTCCCCACGTCTCCACATGCAGCCAGCTGGTGTGACCTTGTGCCAGTCACAAGTCATCTCAGAGCTGTGCTCTCACAAGCAGTTCGAGTGAGAGAGCTCTCTCAGCCCCACCTACCTCACAGGGTGTCTGTTGTGGGGAGGGGAAGGGGAGGGAGTTCGTAGCTGTGTCGTAGGGCGGGGCCCCCCACACACACACTCAGTGCAATTACAAACCTGGTCACATGGTTGGAACAAAACTTCTCTGTAGTTTGGAGCAGTGGTTAGGAGCGCAGACTCTAAACTGGGAGAACCGGGTTTGATTCCCCACTCCTCCACATGCAGCTGCTGGTGTGACCATGGGACAGTCACAAGTTCTCTCAGAACTGTTCTCTCAAGGGCAGCCCCACCTACCTCACAGGGTGTCTGTTGTGGGGAGGGAGAGGGAAGGTGATTGTAGGTCACTCTGAGACTCCAAGTGAAGGGTGGGGCATAAATCCATTCTCCTCCTTCTCCTCTATCACCAGCACCTTGAGAGCCAGTTTGGTGTAGTGGTTAGGAGCGCGGACTCTAATCTGGGAGAACCGAGTTTGATTCCCCACTCCTCCTCCGCATGCAGCTGCTGGCGTGACCTTGGGTCAGTCGCAAGTTCTCTCAGAGCTGTGCTCTCAAGGGCAGTCCTCAGAAGAGCTCTCTCGGCTCCACCTACCTCACAGGGTGTCTGTTGTGGGGAGGGGAAGGGAAAGGAGATTGTAAGCCATTTTGAAACTCCTCGGGATAGAGAAAAGTGGGGTATAAAAGCCTCCTCCTCTTCTTTTTCCGAGGCTGGGAGGGGCGAGAATTCACCGCCGTCCCGTTCGTAGTGATGCTAGAAGGCTTTTGGCTCCACTTGGCCGCCGACGCAGCTGGACCGTGGTGCAAACCTCTCATGCAAAATCATTTTCAAAGGTGCTCAAGGGAAGAGTTCTTAGTGATGAAATCTGGGTCCCCGGGAACGGGGGGGGGGTACCCGGCTGCTTCCTCTTTGCCCTCTGGCCTCACAGATGGCAGCTCGGGGGTGGGGTGGGGGCTGATCGCTGGAAGAACCCCCTCGCCCTCTGCTCCAGACTATTTCTAGCACCCTTATCCTGCAGTGTCACCCCAAAGGGCTCTTCCGGCTGCCACACGACACATTAAGGAGATGAAATAATCCTCCACCCCCTGCCCTGCAGAATATATGGAATGAAAAGCAGCTTGGAGAGTGGTTGGTATGGAGGAGGGGGGGAATCTTTGCCCTTCATTACTAAATCCGTGTGGTTTCAGTCAACTTGAGAAGAAGAAGAGAAGAGATTGGATTTATATCTCGCCCTTCACTACCCAAAGGTGTCTCAGAGCGGCTTACAAACTCCTTTCCCTTCCCCTCCCCACAACAGACACCCTGTGAGGTAAAAGAAGAAGAAGAAGAGATTGGATTTATACCCCGCCCTTCACTCCCCAAAGGAGTCTCAGAGCGGCTGACAAACTCCTTTCCCTTCCCCTCCCCACAACAGACACCCTGTGAGGTAAAAGAAGAAGAAGAAGAGATTGGATTTATACCCCGCCCTTCACTCCCCAAAGGAGTCTCAGAGCGGCTGACAAACTCCTTTCCCTTCCCCTCCCCACAACAGACACCCTGTGAGGTAAAAGAAGAAGAAGAAGAGATTGGATTTATACCCCGCCCTTCACTCCCCAAAGGAGTCTCAGAGCGGCTGACAAACTCCTTTCCCTTCCCCTCCCCACAACAGACACCCTGTGAGGTCGGCGGGGCTGAGAGAGCTCTTGACAGAACCTGCTCTTTCTCAAGGACAGCTCTTATCAGAACTACGGCTTGCCCAAGGCCATCCAGCCAGGTGCAAGTGGAGGAGTGGGGAATCAAACCCGGTTCTCCCAGATTAGAGTCCATGCACTTAACTACTACACCAAACTGGCTCTCTTGGGTGTAGTGTCGCGGTGAGGAGTGCAGACTCTTATCTGGGAGAACCGGGTTTGATTCCCCACGTCTCCAAATGCAGCTGCTGGTGTGACTTCGGGCCAGTCACAAGGTCTCTTGGAGCTGTTCTCTCAAAGGCAGTCCTCGAATGAGCTCTCTCAGCCCTACCGACCTCTCAGGGCGTCTGTTGTGGGGAGAGGAAGGGAAAGGCGATTGTAAGCCGCCCTGAGACTCCAAGTGAAGGTCGAGGTATAGATCCAATCTCCTCCTCCTCCTCTTCTTCGTCTTTGAAATGGAGCTTTGTAGTTGCCAACTCCAGGCTGGGAAAATCCTGGGGATTTGGGGGACTCCAGCCACATTAGCTGCTGGCAAAATGGTTGTGTGAAGAGGCCCTTGTGTGGCAAACGGTTAAACAGTGGGGTTCCACGGATGAGCACGCCCGAGTCCAGTGACCAGTTCCACTTTATTTGTGATTTCAGCAAGAACAAGACAAGGCCCCAGAGCCGCAGCTCTGATGGACCTCCTGAGGGCACCTGGGATTTTTGGCCACTGTGTGACCCAGAGTGTTGGACTGGATGGGCCTTTGGCCTGATCCAACATGGGCTTCTCTCTTATATTCTTATATGGAGCAGAGGTCCATCAGGGGCTCTTAGCCCCAAGGTATAGATAGGAACTCTCGGTCTGGGGCAAGTGGATGCTCTGTATTCTTGGTGCTTGGAGGAGTCAACAGTGGGAGGGCTTCTAATGTCCTGGCCCCACTGCTGGACCTCCTGAAGTCACCGGGTATTTGTGGCCACTGTGTGACACAGAGTGTTGGACTGGATGGGCCATTGGCCTGATCCAACACTGGCTTCTCTGATGTTCTTATGTTCTTATGTTTAAATAGCATGCAATTGCCACACCCAAACACACCCCACTCCCAGTGATAGGCTATTTACATAACATTACTCCTAGATTGGGTTACTTCCAGAGTCCTGGTCAGCTATTATTCTTGTGCTCCAAGCTCAGCCAGTTTCTGGGGTGTTTCAATCAGGCATGATTTGATCCCAGTACGTAACGCAAACCTGACAAGATACCGAGTTAGTCCATTGCAGAAATCAAACCCACAGGAGTCTTGGCGTTCCTCAAAGACCAGCACGTTTTCTCGCAGCGGATATTTTACGGGCACAGGCTCTACTAGGGTTGCCACCTCTGGGCTGGGAAATTCCTGGAGATTTGGGGGATGGAGCCTGGAGAAGGGAGAATTTGGTTAGGGACGGAACTCGGCGGGGATACGGTTCCATGGGGGCAGCGTTCCAAAGCTCTCTTTTCCTCCAAGGGAGCTGAACTCAGTCGCCTGATCAGGTGCGATTCCAGGAGGTCTCCAGCCACCCCCTGGAGATTGTAGAAATATATAATTGTAACACAGTGGAAGCACGTTTGATACAAAATCACAGCACTGAGGCTGTAAAGGTAAAGGTTTCCCTCGCTCGGAAGCCCGTCGAATCCGACTCTGGGGGCGGAGCTCATCGTTTCCAAACCGAAGAGCCGGCGCTGTCCGAAGACGTGTCCATGGTCACGTGGCCGGCACGACTTGATGCCGAGGCACGCGGAACGCTGTTACCTTCCCACCGAAGCGGTACCTGTTTATCTACTTGCAATTTCTTTGCTTTCGAACTGCTAGGTTGGCAGGAGCCGGGGCCAGAGACAGGAGCTCACTCGGTCATGCGGCACTGGGGTCTCGAACTGCTGAACTACAGACCTTCCAGTCTGCAGCTCAGCGCCTTAACCACTTGAGCCACCGCAGCTCCATACTGAGGCTGTAGCACTGTGTAAAAAAGTACAGATGGACTTGTAAAGAAATTACATCATCATCATCATCAACAACAACACCATTAAAATTTCTATCCTGCTCTCCCAGCCAGGGCCGGCTCAGGGCGGCTGACATAAAATAGCATAAGAATTACAATAATATAAATTAAGATTAGGCAACATCAGTTAATACAAATTAGTAAAGGTAAAGGTTTCTCCTTGCTCGAAAGCCAGTCGAATCCCACTCTAGGGTTGTGGTGCTCATCTCCGTTTCCAAGCCGAAGAGCCAGCGCTGTCCGAAGACGTTTCCGTGGTCATGGGGCCAGCATGACTAAACACCAAGGCGCATGGAACGCTGTTACCTTCCCACTGAAGTGGTACCTATTTATCTACTTGCAATTTCTTGCTTTCGAACTGCTAGGTTGGCAGGAGCTGGAACTAGAGACGGGAGCTCACTCCGTCATGTGGCACACTTGGGTCTCGAAGTGCCGAACTACTGACCTTCCACAGCTTGCAGTTCAGCGTCTTAACCACTTGAGCCACCGCAGCTCCTCTAATACAAATTAAACCATGCTAAATTAATAAAGTGCTAGTTTCAGTAGTTTCACAGCGGTGTTGTTACTTAGTTGTTTATATAAAGGTAAAGGTTCCCTTGCTCGAAAGCCAGTCGAGTCCGACTCTAGGGTTGCAGTGCTCATCTCCGTTTCAAAGCCGAAGAGCCGGCGCTGTCCGAAGACGTTTCCGTGGTCATGTGGCCGGTACGACTAAACACCGAGGCGCACGGAACGTTGTTTATATACTTTGCATTAAATGATCTTTAGGACGTTACATGCCCATCTGTGTTTTTTGCACATTGCTACAGCCTCAGTGCTGTGATTTCGTACCCTAGCCACCCGGCGACCCTAGCCTGGAGCCCGTTTCCTCTGATCTTTCCTTTCTTTGCCTGCAGAGCGCAGATGGCAGGACAGCTGGAAAAACTTGGGTCCGGAGCAGAAGGCCGGGAGGGACCCTGCTGCTGCAACCCATGGCCTCCGGCCTCAACGTGGACGGTCAGTGGTTGCCTCATCTCCTCCTTTACTTCCCCTTCCCCAAACCTGTAGGGTTTGCGACCTAAACATCTTCGAGGGTTGTAGGCAGTCATGCTGCTCCAAAGCAAAAGCCAAAAGGCCGTATGACACCGTTTATTAAGACCGACCAAACTGACACAAAATAGGGACGATGCAGACATTATTGCATCTGTGTGATGGACATATCAACTGTCAGCAGGCAGGTGCCTGGAGTTAGAACATAAGAACCTCAGAAGAGCCCTGCTGGGTCAGACCAGTGAGGGTCCATCCAGTCCAGCATCCTCCCTCACACAGGGGCCAGCCAGTTCCTTTGGAGGGCCAACAACGGGGCAGAGAGGCCAAGGCCTTCCCCTGATGAGAACCTCAGAAGAGCCCTGCTGGGTCAGACCAGTCCATCTAGTCTAGCCTCCTGTCTCACACAGTGGCCAGCCAGTTCCTCTGGAGGGCCAACAACAGGGCATGGAGGCCGAGGCCTTCCCCTGATAAGACCCTCAGAAGAGCCCTGCTGGATCAGACCAGTGAGGGTCCATCTAGTCCAGCATCCCATCTCACACAGGGGCCAGCCAGTTCCTCTGGAGGGCCAACAACAGGGCAGAGAGGCCGAGGCCTTCCCCTGATAGGAACCTCAGAAGAGCCCTGCTGGGTCAGGCCAGGGAGGGTCCATCTAGTCCAGCCTCCCGTCTCACACAGGGGCCAGCCAGTTCCTCTGGAGGGCCAACAACAGGGCAGAGAGGCCGAGGCCTTCCCCTGATGAGAACCTCAGAAGAGCCCTGCTGGGTCAGACCAAAACCTGGCTCTTGGCTGCCCCCGTGTGGCAAATGAAGAGATAGCACCCAAAGATGAACAACAACAACTAAAACCCTTCAGGATCCCTGGGTCAAACTGGCCTGGAGAAAAATTGCTTCCTGATGCCAAAGTGGCGATCAGCATTTCCCTGGGCGTGTCTGAAAGGGCCACAAGGACTAAGCACTGATTCAACCCTTCCTGGACCCCCTTCTCATGACCTGCTTAAGTTCACACAGAATCCGCCTTGCTGCCAGATGGCCATCGAGCCTCTGCTTGAAAACCTCCCAAGAAGGAGAGCCCGCCACCTCCCGAGGAAGCCTGTCCCACTGAGGAACCACTCTGTCAGGAAGCTCTTTTGTTTAGTCAAAAACTCTTCTGATTTAATTTCAACCCGTTGGTTCTGGTCTAACCTTCTGGGGCCACAGAAAACAACTCCGCCCCATCCTCTATACGACAGCCCTTCGAGTACTTGAAGAGGGTGATCCTATCCCCTTTCAGTCGTCTCCTCTCCACGCTAAACATGCCCAGCTCCTTCACCCTTTCCTCACAAGACTTGGTCTCCAGACCCCCTCACCATAATAGTACCTTTCTAACACATCAGGCAGAAGTTCTGTTTAATAGGATGATATCCGCAGCCAATCAGAAGCCCTGGGGGCCAAAAGCGACACCTAGCTCCACCCACTTTCTAAAAGCACACGGTGTGCACCGGAGAAGTTGTCAGCAGTGCCGTGGCGCCCGCGAGAAGAAGAAGAGATGAGAAGAGATTGGATTTATACCCCACCCTTCCCTCGGAATCTCAGAGCGGCTTACAAACTCCTTTCCCTTCCCCTCCCCACAGCAGACACCCTGGGAGGTAGGCGGGGCTGAGAGAGCTCTTTCCATAACTGCCCTTGAGAGAACACCTCTGACAGAACTATGGCTTGCCCAAGGTCATCCAGCAGCTGCAAGTGGAGGAGTGGGGAATCAAACCCGGTTCTCCCAGATTAGAATCCGCACACTTAACCACTATACCACATTGGGGACCCTGGGGGGAACCGTGGTATTGACGTCAGGCTTACAAGAACTGAGGTTTCGATTCAACAGCACGTGTTTGTGAATGTCTGCACTGAGGTGTCTTTTCTGAAGCTCAGCGTTCTGACATGGAGTAAGGGACAGGCAGAAGCTGCTGAGGGACGCCCTTTCAAACCCAGGTTTTTGTGTGCTGAAACATGCAAAACCTCAAAAAGGATATAATAGCACTGGGGAAAAGTGCAGAAAAGGGCAAGTTAGAATGATAAAAGTGTTGGAACACTTTCCCTGTGAAGAAGAAGAGAAGAGATCGGATTTCTACCCCGCCCTTCACTACCCAAAAGTGTCTCAGAGTGGCTTACAAACTCCTTTACCTTTACCTTCCCACAACAGACACGCTGTGAGGCAGGTGGGGCTGAGAGAGCTCTGACAGAAACTGCTCTTTTTTCAAGAACAGCTCTTATCAGAACTACGGGTTACCCAAGGTCATCCAGCCAGGTGCAAGTGGAGGCTCTTTATCT